>NC_056739.1:273106090-273331090 GCF_019279795.1 Protopterus annectens
CATCTCTAAAACCTGGAATATTCAGATGCATTTCATACATGCACCTGACAAATAATTCCATAGAATATTCCTTGACTTGAACACATCTGTGAAAGCAAGCTATTTCCTGAATAGCATTGTCCCGATCCCCTTCAATAAACACATCACACCAAATGATGATTGATGACCTTTATTAAACTTCCATAAACATAATTTTGTTAACCAATATTTATTAATTACAACTGACACATGGTATAGTTGAGCATAACATACATGTAACATTGACTAGGACAGCATGACACTGCTCATCCTGACCAAGTAAGCAGTGTATACCTCCACTCGCTTACATATGAAGCAGCGTACCAGCACTCACTTCATTTACCATTTATTGAATTACACATCCAACAAAATAAGCAGCTTATCTCTGCTTGCTTATTTACTTATCAAACAGCATCCAACCACTCACTTTCCTTTCCCAACTCATTGAATTGAACACCCAACACCAGAGGGGGAACAGAAGAGGGCAAGCTTGTCCATCTTTTCCATCCACCAGCCTGACCGTGCTGTTCCCCCTCTCTCTGACCAAACTTCCAACAAAATAACCACCATTAAAAGGCATTAAGCCAAACATCATTTGGTGTACCTCATCCTATCTAACCAGACTGGATCTGTGTCATTACTTCCCAAAGCCCTATCACATAACAAAAATAGCCAGTTGCCTAGACAGCTGAAAACAAACCACTGATCCTCCCAATGCTAAAGTAACAACCATAGCATCATGCCCTAGCATAACCACTGCATATGAGCTAAATAGTCACTTATCTAACTACCAATATAAGCTTTGTAATGATTCCCAGGTTATTAGCAGCCAACTGGACAACCAAACACTAAGCCCACTACCACTTGAAACCACACAGAGACAATTGCATACTATCATGCCAAATTGCAGCCCTAGTTTACCAAAAATGAATTCAAGTAAATTCAGTCATTGAATGTCAAGTATTATACGACATGTTTTTGAAACGTGAGTATCCTGTGCATTTACTTGATGAATTAATTTTTGAGGTTCAACACAAAAGAGTTATTGGGAATATAGACCTGTTTTAACATCAGATCTGAATAGCAGTGATGTAATGGTACAGCTCACTACTCCTAAACTTGTCATTAGAGAAAGTTCATCTAGACTGACTCATTACAAATTTTAGCTTGGATGCTTCCAGCATAAGACAAATACTCTGTAAAAATTGGGATTTGTTAAGGTTGGACAAAGATTTGGCGTCCATTATTGAACCATTCCCCAGAGTCACCTACAGAAGGGGTCCTAACCTTAAAAAATTACTAGAGAATACTTCTACTTCTGTAACTAGAATTACAGGTATGTACAAATGTGAAAGTTGTGCATACTGTAAACACATAGGAGTAGGTAGGAACTTCGTTATTAGGTGGAGAAAGTTCACTATTAAAAACAGATTCAACTGTTTATCTAGGGAGGTGGTGTACCTGGCAACCTGTAGACTCTGTCCTTGTTTTTACGTAGGCAAAATGGATTGTAAATTCAAGGACAGAATATATGAACATTTGTACAGCATCAGAAAGCTAAAATGGAAAATGCCTTAGCGAAGCATATACACGAACACCCCGATCATAGGTTTATTTTTAAAATTATAGATCAAGTACAACATAACCCCAGGGGAGTCCAATGGGCCTTTTCTTAGAATTTTGTGAACTTATGTGGCAAATCAGATTAAATGCCTATAATTCACCAGGCTTAAATGATAAGAGTTCACTAGCTTGTATATTAAAATTAAAGGGTGTCCAGAGATGAATAAGCTGGCATTACATTAACAGGTGTCATAATATTTTAACATTTTAATATTTTAATAATATAATATTTTAAGATGTTAATATTTCAATATATTTACAATATGCTTCGTAGAAACTAGAATTATATAAGTACTTATTTACATATATTGACACTACTTATGATGAGTATTCAGCATATTTATATATATTTATTTATTTATGCATATATTTATTTGCTCCAGTTAGTTCCACTTCCTTCAATGAGTACTTAATGAGTTTTATAATGTATTTTAAGAGGGTTAGTATACCTTTTAGAAGTTGATTTGTGTATTTTAATACCATGTGATGGTTTATTAAGCGTGTATAAGGTAGTTAATTAATTCTTTCATTGTCTGAAGAAGTCTTACTTACTAGAGTAAGACGGAAGCACTCACTCTACTTTGTTCGTTTTAATAAAAAGTTTTTTGTGGATGAACTATAAGCCAGCAGTTTATTTTGGTTCATCAGTATAGTTTGAAACCCTTCAAACATCACATGCCACATTTGTCCACAAATGGAAATCCCCATCAACCTCTATATCCATTCGCCAAAAAGCCCGACCAACCTGATTCCTAGGTAATCATCTGTTAAATGCACTGCAAAACACTGAACCCAAGCCAGGCAAACCCACATAGGCACAAATTTGCCTAAACCTTTTAAGCCCCTCCCTACCCTTAGCAACAAAACCAAAAAGAACCAGGAACCAGAGAAAAAATGAGAAACTGCAAAAATGCACTGGTGAAAACAGGCACTCAATGCACAATTCTTTTAGTGTAAACCAAATGTATTCATCCGTTATTCATCCGAAGACTTCATCAGAAACAAACACTCACAAAATATACAACCATATTTAAACCAAAATAACTAATCAGTTAACCAATAGAAACACACATATATTAACTCTTAATGAGTCAGACAGAATAGATGACAGATTTTCTATACTTTAAAAAACATTTTATGTTTGCAGATTCATTTAAACCCAGAGGAAGGTGAGCAGCTATACTCCCTTCGTTTCAACTTGATTTTTAAAATCACCTCCCTTTAGATCCATATGTACTACATCAAGAACAGCAAAATGTAAATTTCTCAAACTCAATACATTTCACAGAAGGTTTATATAATGCATTATTCTCATCATGTGTTTTAATGGCATATATATATATATATATATATATATATATATATATATATATATATATGTTCCTTAATTCTGGTACCCAAACTTCTAGTAGTCATACCAACATAAAATGCTGGGCATGGCATACATAAAGCAACATAAACAACCCTGGTAGAACAACAATCAAACCTACCCAGTACTCTAATAGGTCTATTATAATGTACCGAATCTATAAAAGGGCCTTCTGATATAAACCTACACATCCTACATTTAAAAGATTTGTAAGCACCATGAACCTTGTTAGTGGTTGGCATGATAATTTTCATGCCTGAAAACTCTAACAGTTGCTTGATAGTACCACTTTTCTTTTCAATGAAATAAGGTCTATCACCCACTACTTTTGCCAAGACTTCATGCCCCAACAAAATTCTTTAGTTATTTTTAACACTATTTTTTATACTCATTGAATCCGCACTCATATCCAAACAAAATCTTGAATCCAGACTTGAAGTCAAGGATTCATCCTTTACTTCATTAATTTTCTGTTTATTATTAAAATGATGTGTAATAATAGGTGGAAATTTATTAATTCTATTCTTAATAATTTCATCAGCTGTGCTATTAAGTAAATAGATGGTGTAACTTCTTTCTAAAAACAATTTCTTAATAAATTCTACTTCACTTAAAAAATCTTATCATCACTAACCATCCTTTCAGCTCTAATGTACTGAACATGTGGAATGTTTCTCTTAATATACATAGGATGCCCACTTCTAAAGTGGACATAGCTGTTACTAAACATATCCTTCTTACGAATCTTAGACGTAAATTTTATACCATCCCACTCCATCTATATCTAAAAAGTTAAGATGGAGACCAAAATTTCCTACTACAAATTCCAAAAAGTACAACTGTTGTTCAATTCATGCATAAAATTACTCAAATCAAAACCATAGTTTGATACTATAAAAATAGGTCATCTACAAAATGTCAATCCATCAAAATCTTATTGTACATGGAAATATGTATAAGGATTTCTTTTTCCCACCATCCTAAAATCAGGTTAGCAAAAGATGGGGCTACAGTGGCCCCCATCACTATTACTTTCTTTTGCTTGTAAAACCTGTTATTAAAAATAAAATAATTATTCACTAGCACTATATCCATTAAACTTCTATATACATACACCTGATGTGTGTCGTACTAATCATATTTTTGCAAAAACTGACTTAAAAAGTCTAACCCTTCTTCAATAGGAAGCAATGTATAAAGAGAAGATATGTCCACTGTGACCATAGAGAAGGAAGATGTACTATTCAATATATCTCTCTTAACATAAATTTTTCTAATCTTATTCAAAAAATCCCAAGAGTCACTGATATATGATTCCATTTTTTTTAACCAATGGGTTAAAAACATAATCTAAAAACAAAGAAATATTTTCTGTACTACATCTAGGAGCAGAAACTATGGGTCTAAAAGGGGCATTTAGGACATTTTTATGTAATTTTGTGATACCAAATAGTAAAAAGTTGAATTACTCAAAATTAATATCTGCATTTATTAATAATTCATATAAGTTATCATACACATTTCTATGACTTTTCATCAAATCCAATTTTCTAACTTCTGTGTGTTCAAGTTCATTAACACTTTTTCAATTGCATTAACATAACTGTCTTGTGTCATTATAACAATCCCTCCCCCTTTGTCTGCTTTCAAATATCTAAGATGTTTGAAACTTCTTAATTCATTTAAAGCTCTAACTTCAGTCTGACTTAAATTAAAAAATGCATTCTTAGATTTGTTCTTACAACATTGTCATATTTCTTCTTTGCAACATCTTCCAAACACGTTAATAGTGTGATGCAGTGTAGGCTTAAAACTTGAAGGTTTACAAAACCTAACTTTTGATTTTATACCATCTAAAATAAAACTTAAATTCAGTTTCCTGACATACATTTTAAAATCAACAATAGTTCTGGTTTCATTTGCACATTGACTAGGAACAAAATTTAAGCCTAAATTTAAAATTTTGTAATGAACGTCTTGCAAACTAACATTAGATGAATTATAAACATTGCCAAAAGTCCTTGCACTTATTTCTGTGATGTTTCTAATCAGCACTTTCTGTTGCAATGTCTCCCTTGACTCCTGGTGTTGTAACGCCGGCTCCTTTCCTTCAAACAATTACCTGAATGAGTGATCATTCTAACCAATTCTTTTCTGACACCTGCATTATTATTAGGTAAACAAGGCAATTCATTAAAATCTTGAGCAGTAGTTCGCTCTGAAGTTCCTTCACCTCCATTATCTTCAAGATGGGAGCCTCCTTTATGCTTTCTGTGGCTCTCAAATTTAAAGAAACTGGCTGATCAGCACCACGTATATTAGAGCTATGGATATTAAACACATTATTGTCTCTAAAATCTCTTTTATGAGAACCATTATTTTTATTTGTGTAAGTTCTTTTCTCTCTCATTTCGGTATTTAACAAAAAGACGCTGCCAAACTCGTAAGCAGTTACATCCCTTAGAATTTTCTTCTGCTTATGGTACACGGCTGCCTTTTCATATTTAGAGACATTAACAAAAACAGTTTCATAGTCACATTTTAAGTCATCACACTGCTGTAATTGTGTTCTAATAGCGGTGTCTAATTCAATCAAACCACTCTTTAAATTGTCAATCATGACAGCATTATTTTCAATAAGCAGGGTCAAAAACTGTTTTCCAGCTTTTCTGGAAAACAAAACTAACTCGGTAGAAAAGAGTGTTCTTCCTAACACCATTGGGAAATTCCCTCCCTACCCTTACCTCATTCCCTCCCAGTCATCCCTCATTCCCTTTAACCCTTTCAACCCCCTGCCCTCTTAATTCCTACTATACTTATCTGACCTCCACCTTAAGATGTCCCTAGACAAATTGGTTTGTTATCAAACCTCATTTTTTCTTTTGTCAAGATGTTCATTAATCTTTCTTATTACTGAAAACACATAAAAACATGCAGCGCTCTTATACAAAACAATAAAACAGCACAAGGTGAGGAATAAAGCAATGTTTAATGTACACACTTAGTGCTTTCTCCCTCTTCAAAAATCAATAGGGCTTCTTCAGTTTTACCTAATCATGAATCATTAATGCCCATTTATCAACTTAAACACACACGGTTTATGTTACATGATTAATTAAAATGATTCAAAGATGCACAGAAAATATACATAAAACATGTTAATAATTCATAAAAACCTTTTTTTTATTATGCATTACATTTAATTATATTCATATACTTTACTTTTAAACTTCATTTTTATGGCCCATCATTAATATACTTACAAACAAGGCAGTAAATAAATAACTGGTATTTTAAGATCTTTAAGTAGTATTGAGTTGCATTCTAGACACTTTTCTTTGCTTTGTATAGGTTTTACCTTTTGTACCTTACTTTAAAACTGATATTGCAAAGTTATTGGCACAGTTAATGCTGTTTACTAGACAGCTAAATTTGAAGTTGTTCTTAGGAAACAATAAGGCAGGTAATGTACATCCCTATATAAGAAAATAATTGCATGCATTTCCCCTTCAAACCCTCTGGTTAATATTTTTGAGAATGTTTGTGAGGGTGAATTTAGTGCTATTTTTGTAAAACATAATCCCAAGCTTGATAAGCTCACATTCAAAGACAGACAATTGCTAAATGACTTTCTTACAAAAATATTAGGATGATAAAGCCTGGCAAAGGAGGAGGGGTAGTTATTATGTTGATTATTCTTTTAAAATGTTTGAAATTTTGAATGATGTTACTAGATATGAGAGAGTTTTGAAAAATCAGCTAAATCCAGTTTATGCCAAACTAGATTATTTTTGACATGGTTTAGTCAAGGTAATATTTCACAACGAGAGTATGACTACTTCTTGCTTGGCAATCTATATTTTTCTATTTTGGCATACCTAAAATCCATAAGAATGTTTATGATCTACCTTTAAGGCCCATTGTAGAAACGTGATTTGAAGATGTAACCTCTTGCAGTTATATAAATTTTTTGTAAGCATGTGTTGAATAGTAAAGTTTATATTTTATGTGATTCACAGCATCTGTATCTTAAAAAGTTCTCAGTTTCACAACGATCTTATTTTTGTTGCCACTGATGTAAATTTGTTTTCTGTTATTCCATATGAAACAGGGTTGGATTATTTTCCTTTCATTAAAAGTAAAGATTCCACCTTAAACAATGTAGAAGCTATGATATTGGTGGACTTTATGAAAATGATGTTGCACAATATTTATTTTTGTAGGGGAATATTTTTGCAAGGTTTCTGCAGTTGCAATGGGATGAAGTATGCACCCATGTATGCCGATTTATTATTAGCTGAATGGGAAAAGCAATATGTGTTTTCATCCCCATTACTGAGAAGATTATTTCTTATTTTAGGTTTTAGATGACATATTGGGCCAGATTCAATAAAGCCTACACTAAGTCTACACAATATGTATTCAAGAGCATTCTTATCACATCTTTTGTGCTTTCTAGTCACTCAGAAAGATTACACTAAGTGTAGAAGTAGTCTACACTTTGTGGTAACATTTATGAATCCCTGTCAATATTTAAAGTTGCAAGAATATCAGTGGAAAAAACTAAAATTAGGAGGAAGAAGTTTAGAGTTATGTCTGTGTTGTCTCTTCACTTAGTGTACACTTAGTGTAGGCATCATTGAATCCCAGGGATTGTATTTATGTAAGGGTAGTATAGAAACATTGTTAGAATTTAATGAATATTTGGATGAAACCACCACTTTTTTAAAGATTTTCCCATAGATGGAATGTAGGAAAGATAGATTATTTGGATATTTTGTTAATTAAAACAATGAAAACAGGAAATTTGTATTGTCATTTCACCATAAGAACACTTACTCTATTCTTAATTTTAAGAGCTGTCATCCTTTCTTATAGGAAAGGGGAATTTATAAAGGACAGATGGTTTGATTACCGAGGATGATTAGTGAGCAACAGTTGTTCCTTGAAGAACTGGAGAAATTGATAGATGTGCTTAAGGAAAAGGATTACCCCTCTAAAATATTGAGTGAAATAAAGGATGGGATGGTAGCTGTACCAAATATGCTTCCATTTTGTGGGATGAACACGTTGACCACTTTGAGAGAGATAAACAAATAAATGTGCAGGACATGAATGATATGAAAAAGGGTGCCATGTTAATTCCCTATAATAGGAATGCTCTGCAGTTTGTGACTGCACTGAGACAGGTTTGGGAACTGGGTTTTACCCAAAAAATGAATGTTAGATTAGGTAGTGCCCCATAAATAACCTATGGTAGGGCTAAGAATATAAAAAGTTGTTTAGAAAGTATAATCACTCTTACCAATAGACATAGAAATCTATGATGCAGAAATGTGGCATATGTAAATTTTGTAAGTATATTAATTATAGGTAATATGTTTCTGTAATGAGGTATGATAGGACCATGGCTTGTCCAGGTCAGTGTAAGTATACTACCATAGTTGTTGCATATTTGGCTACATGCATCACTTCTCTGGCATTTTATGTGGGGAAGACCATGAGAAGGTTGAAGGACTAGATTTATGAGCATTTATATGAAGTGAAAAAAAGAAGGCCACTAAAGCTATATATAAACATTTACTTCAGTAAATAAAAGAATGGTTCCCTTTCTGTTTTAAGTGTTTTAAAAGTCATGGCAACAAGGATAAGAGTTATCAAAAACTTTTTTAATTAAGTTTAAATGAAGTATATGAATGTAATTTGATTTAATACATAATTAAAGGCTTTTTTGTTTTTGCATATATTTTCTCTGTGTCTTTGAATGTTTTTTAGATGATCATGTAAGTTAAATTGTAAGTGTGGGTTTAAATTGATAAGTGAGTTTTAATGACTCATGATTAGTTAAAACTGATTGGTCGATGTTTTTTATATGATTAGTTAAAACTGATTGGTTGCTATTTTTTATATCAGTCTGTATTGACCAATTAATTAATTGACTCTGAATAACCCCTACTGATTTTTGAAGAAGGTGAAAGCACTAAGTTTGTAAATCAAAAGTTGCTTTAGTCCTCACCATGTGCCATTTGTTGTTTTGGATACTTATTACTAACTTGCATGCAACACACCAACCCCAAGAAAAGAAAATTAACTTTAAATAGCTTTCATTCTTTGCCCATGGCATAACATAAAGTATCTACCTCTGTTTCTTTACTTTACTTCAGAAGATCTGATGCTCTTTGAAAATGCGCAAACCTCTGCTTCTATGCAAGGCATGCAAATGGCTTTATGAAATTAACAGTTCTGGAGACTTGCAGTTTGCTGTTTTTGATTAATTTGTAGTTATTTTGCCTTTTTGACCAAAAATAAATAACATGACTTTATTGTGAGGGATGAGCAGACAGATGATCTGCTGTGGCAACCCCTAACCGGGAAAAGCCGAAAGAAGAAGGTAACTTTTTAGTAAAAATGGTTTACTATGATCTCTGTGGCATTTCCTTGGCTGTTTGGCACTGTTTCTGGCTCTGAATGGAGTTTTTCCATTCAGCTTTGGTTGTTTCAAGTGATATATAACCCAGTGTAATGACACCATGCAATGCCATCAACTTATAAACTAAAACCTGAAATGTGCTTTTCAGTCACAGCATTACAATTAGGATTTCAAGGTTATGATGCAGATCTAATACCACACAAAATGGCAGAATACCAAAGACACAGTTACCATCACAGTTTCTTCTTCAAAACTGAGTTCATATCTAATGGAATTATGGGTAATATGCATTCATGAGGGTGGGCAGCCACGGTGGTGCAGAGGTTAGGATTGCCGCCTCACAACAAGAGGTTCTCCGGTTCGATCCTCTGCTGGGGTGCCTTCTGTATGGAGTCTGCATGTCCTCCCTGTGGTCGCATGGGTTTCCTCCAGGTGCTCCAGTTTCCTCCCACATTCCAAAGGCATGCTGTAGGTAGCTTGGACACTCTAAATTGGCTCTAGGCATGTGTGTGTGTGTGTGTGTGTGTGTGTGTGTGTGTGTGTGTGTGTGTGTGTGTGTGTGTGTGTGTGTGTGTGTGTGTGTGTGTTTGTGCCTTCTGTAGATGGTTGGGTGCCAGACTGGCAACTCGACACTGTAAAACTCCACTGCCAATCTTGAGAGGACAGGTGATCCGCTGTGGTGACCCCTAACTCGGAAAAAGCCAAAAGAAGCAGAAGAAGAAGCATTCATGAGGGTACAAGACTTTGCACAAATATACATATATCCACTGGAAATCTGTTGACAGTATTGTTTCAATTAAAATAGCCAGTCATTCTATAAAAGTCAAGAAGATATTGGCATCAAAATAACATTATACAGTAAATGGAGAAAAAATAAATGTAGCCGCTTTTTGGCAAAGGAGGTGGGAAATATGTTATTACAGCTATCCCTTAAGCTCCTCATAAACAGTAAAATGTCTCAATTCCTGTTGATGCCATGTTCTGTAATTGGGTGAATAGCAGATATAATGTGTATGTCTTTTAAATCTCTCTCTCTCTCTCTCTCTATATATATATATATATATATATATATATATATATATATATATATATGCCCAAAGTAAAGCTTTAAGCAAAGCATCTTGACCAACAGCTTGTGCTGACTGGAAATGTAGATATATCAGGTTAAACACAGTTTGACAATTTATCTTATAGTCTGAATTCTGGTCTAAATAAGTAAAAATTGAGCAACCTGGGCATTTAAAGCCCCTCACATCTGCTTTCACTGATGCATTAGAATCTAAAAAGTTAGGAGAAGAGAGAACCAACCTGTTATGCAGATTAGAATATGTTCTAAAAAATATAAAGTTGTTGATCATTTTTTACTTTAATATCATTCATTAATGAAGTTTGGAACAGACAAAAGTTGGCACAAGACATTTTAGGGGAGGGGGCAGAACTTGGATTACGTATAGCAGCTAAGTTGGTAGGGTGTTTGAGGGGAGTAGTTAAGAAGGGGTTAAACAGTCTGATGGCTGGTGAAGGAAGTGAGGTAGGTGTGTGGGTGGATCTTGTAGGCTTTTGGGGTGGGATTAGTTGTTGGGAGTCACATTTGGTGTGATCTGTTGTTGAAGCAGGATAATGCCCAGACGACCTGAGGAATGAGGTAGGCATTGGGTATTGCAGGCAACAAGGTAAGATCTTTTATTGGCTTAGGGCAAGACATAGGTTGGTAGATGGTAGGGATTATCCTATAGTACATTGTTTTTTCTCCTTTCTCTCTTGTTGAATATGTGAGGGGGGTTGAGGCAGAGATCCCAGTCAGTTATGGGAGAGACAGCGAGGATGCTGCATGGAGTAGTTGGTTGTAAGTAGTGGAGGTTTGCTTTTAAGATTGAATGCATTATGGCCTAAATATGTTGGTGGTTAAGGTTACTGGTTGCTGTTCTCTCTCAAATTCGTTGGTGGTTAGTGCTGTTTATTTTGTTGGTAGGGGTAGGTTTTTGCATTTGTGGTGCTTGTGGCTGAGGTTAGTGCGGGGTAAGTTTTAGTGTTCTTTCTGCTTGCGGGTTTCACATTCATTGTCTCCGGTGGTGATATTTGTTGCTTTGGACTGTCATTTTGAGGAAGAGGTGGTGGAATAAGTGAGTAGTGGTAGGTTTGCTGGAGGCTTGCTGCATGTTGGGCCGTCTTCTCGTTGTAGATGGTGGTGGTGGTTTTACAAGCTTTCTACTGGTTTCAGGGCATGCACAATGTGCCAGAGAGATAAAAAAAACCATAAACTAAATAATAAATTAATTTAAAAGAGCGTTTGAACATGTTGGGGTGGGTAGGGGGTTTAGGCTTAGTGGTATGGTAGTTCGGGGGTGGGTGCTGCTACATAGGGGTGTCTCTGTCGTTTGGGTTTCCGTGTGTAGGATCTATTCATTGGTGGTGGTGTGGTTTTGCGGGCCATTGTTAGGTGCTTTCGGGTGTATCTATCTAAATATATATATATATATATATATATATATATATATATATATATATATATATATATATATATAAATAAAATGTGCATACTATTTTAACTAATAAGTTATTTTCCATGGTAGTGGAGGTTAACGAGGGTAGCGTGGTAGGCATTTAGCAGCGGTGGCTGGGTGATGCTATCTGGGGTTGTTCCTTGGTGGTGTCATGGTGATCAGGTTAGCTGCACTTATGCAGCATTTACAAGCAGCAGAGTGCACATGCTCAGTGAGGCTTTTATAAAAAAAAAAAAAAAAAAAAAGATTTGGTTACGTGGCAGAGGTTTAGATGTTATTAAGTAAAGGTAAGGTTTTATTAAGTAAAGGTTGTATTAAGTGAGAGGTTTAAAGGTTTTGTTAAGTAAAATTAAGGTTTTATTAAGTAAAGGTTTTATTAAGTGGCAGAGGTTTAAAGGTTTTATAAGTGACAGAGGTTTGATTAATGTTATGGCTTGATTAAGGATTGGTCAAGTGGCTGGTGCAGGACTGGGTTCTATGGTATGTTATATGTACTGTATGTTTTTTTTTTGTCTCTGTCTCTCACTTTGCACTTACAAGTCTCTATTTGGTTGCAGAGATTGATTATAGGACCATGACAGAGGCATGTTTGATGAGGCAGAAATGGGCTAACATCATGGCGCAGGAGGAGGAGTTGTTTTGGGAGATTCCGGATGAGGCGGCCACAACTTCCATACCTAGTCCAACTACGAGGAAGAGGTGGCAGGTGGTGACCAGTACAAGACCAGCTAAAGCCAAGGGAGCTGGGTGGATGAGAACTGTGGAGGAGAGAGCACCGGAGATTGATGCACCAGTGGCAACAACTTTAGCCACTTCAGGTAATGATTTGGTAGATTCCAAGGGGATGGAACCTGAAGGGTTGGCAGTAAGGAGTGAGTGTTTGGGGCTGGGTGGAGGTATTGCAGGAAGGGCTAATAATGGGTTTAGGGACTCACAGGATGCAGACATAGGTATGGCTGTTAGTGCAGGTTTATAGCCATTATCAGGCTGTGATTTCAGTTTTGAGAGCACACCTTTGATGCTGGAGGAGGATGGGGACCCTTGTTTAGATGAAGTAGGGTCAGACTTTGGGACACAAGCAGGGGATTGGTTGTTGACACAGGCATTAGGGCAGAAGGGTGCGTCAACTCTTTTAACTCCTCATGCTTCGCTTGTAGTGAAAGAGAAGATTTGGAAAGGGGAGCTGGTAGACATTTTTGAATTGATTGATGCAGAAGGGGTACAGCATTTAATGGAGGCCGAGACGGCGAATGAGAAGGATCTCTTGGCAGCATTGGGCCATAGGCACGTGGGCAAGGTTCGACAAAGGATGTGGGAAAATTGGGTATTGAGCTTTATATATTATATGGCAGTGTGGTTGGAGAGGGACAATTCTTTGGCTCTTCCGTTACTAGCATATTTTTTGACCATATGGGAGGCACAAAGGTTATGGCTGGGTAATGCGTGGCTTTGGTATGATCAAAAGTTTCGTAAAAGGAAGACAGTTGACAAATCTATACGTTGGGAAGTTAGACATCCAGATATTTGGTTGTCAACCATGATGTACAGCTTTGGGGGGGAGGGTAGTAAGGTAAGTAGGCCAGAGGAAGGGACTGTGGGGAGTTGTTGGGCATTTAATGCTGGGAGATGTTCATGGGCAGGTTGCAGGTTTTCTCATACTTGTTCTAAGTGCATGGGTGCACACACAGTGACACAATGTGTTAGGGGCGAAAGTCAGTTTGGGGGCCAGGCATCTTATTTTTTAGGGCAGAGAGGTTGAAGTGACCCTCCCATGGGGCTACAAGGGGTGGGTCCTTCCGGGGAATCAGGGGTGCTCTGCTGACCCATTCCCCTATTAGGGTAGAGGTGTTGAGGGAGTGGCTGGTGAACTATCCTTTGCTAGCAGTGGCCTGGGAATTGGTTGAGGGTTTTTCTAGGGGCTTTTCAATAAAATCTACTTTGGTGAGGGATGGTAAGGTGGGAAAAAAATTGAAATCAGTATGTGGGAGGAAGGAGGTCCTGAGAGTGTTGATTGACAAGGAAAGTCAGGCGGTTAGATTGCTGGGCCCATTTGATTGTCCACCATTTGATCATTTTAAGGTGTCACCTTTGGGTTTGGTGCCTAAGAAAAGGCCTGGGGAGTTTTGTTTAATTCATCATTTATCTTACCCTGAAGGCAATTCTGTGAATGATTTCATCCCAGGGGAGGACGTTAGAGTGTTGTATGCTTCTCTGATGATGCGGTCCTGATTATTAGAGGTTTTAAGGATCCTTGGTTGGTTAAGTAAGATATTGAGTCAGCTTATTGCCTCCTGCTGGTGCAGGAAGAGGATTGGCCCTTACCGGGCATTGTTGTAGGGGATAGTTTTTAGTTTGATACAGCAATGCTTATGGGGTGTGCAGTGGCTTGTGCTACTTTTGAAAAGTTTAGCACAGCTTTACATTGGATTTGGCAACATAGGATGGAAGGGCAGAGAGCAGTACATTACTTAGATGACTTCCTGCTAGAGGGTGAGGGTAGAGAGAGTGCACAGGTGGTAATTTGTGAGTTCCTGGAGATATGCAGGAATTGGGGTGCCTTTGGCTAAACATAAATTGGAGGGTCCAGCAAAGGTGTTAGACTTCTTGGGTTTGAATTTGGACGCAGGCAGGTGTTTGTTTCGCTTACCGGGGGAAAAGGTGGTGCAGCTACAGGAGAAAATCAGGTCGGTATGGTGCAACAGCAAGGTTTGGGTGGGTGATGTTATGGAGTTATTAGGGCTGATGAATTTTGCTTGCAGGGCAGTTCATCCCAGATGTACATTTTGTAGGTTGGTGGTATTTATACTGGAAGGTAGGAAGTGTAAGCATCATAGAGTAAGGGTTATTAAGTTAGCACAGGAGGATTTAATATTGTGGTCACGTTTTTTGCATCAGTTTAATGGGGTTACATTTTGGTAGACAGATTGGGTAGGTCAAGGTGAGCTGGAGGTCTGAGTATGTGAGCCTATTTTGCAGAGCAATGGTTTTTGGTACCATGGCCTTCTCATTGGACTGAGGAGTGGAAAAGGGATGTCACCTTCTTGGAGCTTATGCCTATTTGGGTGGCTTCAGTGGTATGGCAGGATCGATTGAGGGGAAGGAGAGTGGTGTTTAATGCAGACAACATTGCGGTAGTGAGGGTGCTGCAGGTTAAGACGGCCAAGTCAGAGCGATTGTTGTTAGTGCTTCGTAAGTTAGTGTTGCAGGGCTTGGTGATTAATTTTTCTTTTACAGGGGTGCATGTACGAGGGGTAAAGAATGAGATAGCTGACAGCCTGTCTCGTTTCCAGTTTTACAGGTTCTGGCATTTGGCTCCATTGGCAGCAAAGGACCCCATGATGGTACCAGATGAGATTTGGCAGAGTGGGCAGGAGTGATCAGTGGTTTAGTGTAGCAGTCATGGGGGTTATCTAAGAGAAAAGCTTACGGTAGGGCTTTGCTTGAGTTTGATAAATTTGTGAGGCAATTACCAGAAGAGGAGTGTGAGTGTGTGGTCAGAATGTTTATTGCTGCATTATTTAGCTTTTCTGAGGAAACAAGGTAAGGCAGTATGGTTGGTAAGGGTGATTATTGCAGCAACTGGAGTATTTGCTCATCCAGCCAGATTGGTGGATTGGACCAAGTCGTGGACAGTGGGGTGAGTTTTGAAAGGTTGGAGTAGAGTGGAAGGCCCTTCTAGGGATCGGAGATGGCCAGTGGCCATGGGGATTTTAAAAATGTTGCTGAAGGGTTTAAGCAGGGTGTGTGGTAGTTCGGAAGAATTTGTGTCATGGGGTGTGGTTAGTGTATGGATGTATTGGTGTGCTTTTTGGGTGTCTGAGTTGTTGGGTTCATTGGTATGGTTTAATGTGCTTATATTGCCAGCAGCAGTGCATTTTAGGCTTAGATCATTAAAAACTGATCAAGAAGGGACAGGGACATTGGGAGTTCTTAGGGAATGTAGGTCAACATGGATGTGTCTGGCGGTATGGGAAAAGTGGTTGTGGGTTGCTAAGGGAGGCAGAATACGAGAGCTAGTTTTTACATCACTAGGTGGTTGATCATTGATGAGTGAGCAATTGCATCTGATTATGAAAAGAACTGTTACCAGCATGGGTTTGGAAGGGGACATGTTTTCCTCTCATTCATTTAGGATGGGTAGGGCATCTCACCTGGCTAAAGGAGGTAGTTCAATTGATGTCATTAAGAGAGTGGGGCGGTGGTCATCTAATGCATTTTTCACTTATATTAGATAAGTGATGCATTTATTATGGTTAATAATTTTTTTCCTCTAAGGGACAGGATCTTAATTTTAGGTCACTCATGTATTGGGCAGCTAGGCGGGCTGCGGTTAGAAGTAATGGCATGAATTTGGGATTGCAACGCTTCGGATTCACGGTTACCTGGCATGGTATCAGAGGCTTGAAGTGGAGCTGGTTATGTCAGGTATTTACCATGTTGATAAGTCAGTTGGGATTGCAGGAGATTTTGGTGATTCACTTAGGTGGGAATGATTTGGGTAAGGTTCCTAAGAAGCAGTTCGTTTATAACATTCGTGAGGATTGTTTAGCATTAAGAAAGCTTTAGCCTTCCATTTCTTTGGTTTGGTCGGAAATTATCACCAGGTTAGTGTGGAGGGTGGCTAATAATTTTTCAGCAATTGAGAGGGCTAGGAGGTATATTAATTGTACATTATCAAAACAATTGAAGGGGATGGAGGTGAATATGATCAGGCATATTGAATTTGAGGATAGGGATCATATGTGGTACCAGACTGATGGGGTTTATCTGAGTGATTTTGGACTGGATTTATTTAATTTAAATGTGGGGTTATTTTTAGAGGGGTTACTTAGTGGGTTTATGGGGTGAGGGGGAACAGCTCCTGTGGGGCTGGTGGGTGGAGAAGATGGACTGGCTTGCCCCTCTTCTGTTCCCCCTCTGGTTGTTGGTGAATGGATGTGAAGAAAAAGCTTGATGGTGGAGATGCTTGAACTGATGGTTTGGGTTTGTGATGTACTAATGAAGGTGAACTGGAGCACTGCCTTGTTAGTTTAATGATAAGTGAGCAAGTGGGGGACGCTGCTTATCCAAGGTGAATGGGTATGCTGCCCTTATTGGTTATACATTGTGTTTCCATTTGCAACATGTTTCAATTACAAGGATTGATTTATTATTGTGTTCAATAAATTTACATGTTTATGTATTAAGTTGTGCAATAAAGGTCGTCAAAGGTCTTTGGGTGTTGTGAGTTTTATTAAAATGTAGAGTGACAAATAGTACATTCTAAAGTGTGATTTAATATTTTTTATCACATTCTGCACTTGAAAGGAATTTCTATTAACTAATTATTTATCCCAGGAGGTATTAGATTGTTGATGCTAATTTATATGGCCAATCTCGAGTGAGGGTTGGTGTCTTTACTTTTTGGTTGGAACAATTCAACAAATTTGGAGATCTCCTTATGTTTTGAATTATTAGTAATGTCATCAGCTTCTCCAATGTATTTATTCAAGTTAGAACAAAGTATATGGGTCACGAAGTACTCCCATAAATAAGTGAGGTAAGTAAATGCATGGGATGAGAACTGCCAGTAAAAATATTAGCTGATGTATGTTTCTCTGCAAGGTGGATTCTGATTTGCCACTTTCAATGTACTGCTTAACATCCAAAGTTTCATCTGTAGGTTTACTGATATATTACATTAAAGCAGTTCCATTCAAATTTGCCAGACATCTCTGGACAAAGTCAATGAACTTTTTAATATTATCTTTATCGATAAAGAAGAGGTGATCTATTCAGAAGACTTATGCACTTTCATTTTTTTGGTAAGAAGACTCTCTGTACATCAAAATAGACAGATACCATTCCAAAAATAAATTACTGCAGTTGGACAAATGTTGCCTTATTCCTGTAACCTTTAGATGAGGAAAAACATTGGTTATTAAAAAAAAAGTTCATGAAACAAAACAGCTAATATACTATAAATCATACTTCTCAAAAAGGAGAAATATTTATGCAAATGAGAAACCCAACTAATCAATACAAAGAAGTAGCTACAAAGAAATGTGTAGAGAAATACAGGTAGAGGCACCCAGATAAGGAAAATTTCACAACACAAAAATAAGATCACAAAGGGGGACATAGAACAGAAGATTAGTAAAGCAGAAGTTAAATAGAAGCTGAAGTTATGGAGTACCTGGAAAGTGAAGGATTTTAGCATAGAAAGTCTAACATAGGTTATGTCACAGCATGATGGAACACTGAGTCCCAGAAGTAAGGATAAACAGGTAGCATGGGAGACATCTGAAAAAAAATATGGATACAGGAAAAAAAGAGATTTAATATGATCCAATATTTATACAAAGGAGAAAGCAAAACTAATCAATACAAAAAAGCAGCACCAGAGATATTTACAGAGAAATACAAGCAAAGGCATCTGAATATGGTAAACTTCACAATGCAAAAAATGAGAAGGCAAAGGAGGTATGTAGAGAAGAGGATTAGTAATGGAAAAGTTAAAGAAATAGAATGGAAGTTATGGATTACCCATGAAGTGAAGGATTTAGAATAGAAAATGTAACTCTGGTAACATCACAGCATGATGAGTCCCTGAATTAAGGAGAAACGGTTGGAATGGGAAGCATCTGATCACTTGCTACATCTAGTTGCTATGGAACCTTCAGTAGAAAACCATTACATAAGTTCAGCTGGAGATGCACAGCAAGGGAAGGAGTAGAAAAAAGTGATAACTCCGATATAGTCAATGTTGTATACTGATAGACCAGTGAGTTCCGATATGCAAAAGCAATGGCTGAAGGATGCAGCTGAAGAGAATATGTCACAGAAAGATATTCTGGAACTTTCTGTAGAATGCCCACAGGAAATAGAAAACAAGGAATTTGCCCTCAGTTTAGAAGATAATGATCTAGGGGAAGAGATGTTTGATTTAATAGAGATGTCAAGACATATTAAGAATGATGAAGGACATAAATTAAAAAAGTCAATACGACCTTAAATATTAGAATATGATAAAGTAAATGAACACAGTAATCAAGACTATTCGTGTGATATAACAGAAGTAAATAGGATACATTACTGTGCAGCTAAATTAATAACAGATACAGTCTTACCACAAAATCACAGGGCAATAAGGGAAAGAAAGGGAAGGGAAGAAATCAATTGCCATCATGAATGCATCAAATAGAGAAAACTATAAAGCAATTAAGAAAAGAAGTATCACTTTTAGAAGAGTATAGATGAGGGAACACATCAGCAAAACTTCTTAGAAAGACAGATATGGTAAAAACAACTTGCAGTATAAGAACAGACCAGGACCTATTGTACTCTATTAAAAATAATAAACTAAAAATATCAACACAGGCAGAAAACCATAGCAGATATGTAGAAAAATATAAAGTAGAAGTACAAAGTAAGCAGTTCATTGATAACACAAAAAATTTTCATAAAGAAGTGGGAAACAAAGCAAAAGGAACAGGAACACATTTTGGAGAAACATCTATGCAGACCATGTGGGACATAACAAAGATGCTGAAAGGATAGACGATGTGGAAGAAACAGTAAGTTCAAATGTGTAGAATATGAAATGGGATGAATTGACGGCCAGGGAAATTGAAACAAAATTAAGAAAAACTCCCAAATGGAAAACTCCAGGCCCAGATACAGTACCCAGCTTCTGGCTAAAAGTATTAATATCTTTACATAATGATTTTGCCCTGAGTAAGAACTATGCACATTCCAAACAGACACAAACCTGGTTAACAACAGGAAAATGATACTCCTCCCTATAAGTGAACCTGTAAGCTATCCTAAAAACTAATGATGACTTGCCTTCCAATGATGGATAAACTCAATTATGTTAATGGAACAAAAGAGCAACAAAATAAAGTCATATGGAACAAAGGATCATTTGTTGTTATATAAAGTCATAATGGAGAATTGTAAAAAGGGAAAGAATCTAACATGGCATGGATAAATTACAAAAAAAAAAAAAGAAGCTATGTACTCACCATAACGTTCCATCTGAGTAGTTGCACTTCATTTGTCTTCAACCTGTGGAAATACTGATCCATATCGGATCAGAGCCGGCAAAGATTACTAGCATCAGCATCGAGCTCCAGACTCCTCCTCTTACCCATAATACACCTCCACTGCCTTCCATCCCCAGATCGAGTTTGCTGAACTTACACTTATAACCCGACCTGATAACATACTTGCGACCTATACCTACAGCCTGTAGGCTGAACATGAGCCATAGGTCCAGGGGAAGGAGAGAGGGATGGTTGAAGACAAACGAAGTACGACTACTCAGATGGAACATTATGGTGAGTACATAACTTCTTTATCTGAAGTAGTTTACTTCATTAGATCTTCAACCTGTGGGACAGAGTCCCCAGCTACTAAACTCCTGGCTGCCCCTCATGGAAGGACATTCCGGAGCACCATGGAGCCAAAGGATGCTCTCCTTCTAGATGTCAAATCCAATTTATAATGGGAGATAAACGTATGAGATGAGGACCAAGTAGCTGCAGAGCAAATGTCATCCAAAGACACCCTAGACCAGAAAGCTGCAGATGTAGCCATGGACCTAGTGGAACGAGCTTTAACCTGACCTGGAGGAGACATGCCTTTGTCCTTATAGACCTGCAGGATGCATGAAGAAATCCATCTAGCTATTGTGACCTTGGAAATAGGTTTGCCCAAAAATGGTCTAGAGAATGAAACAAACAATTGATCAGATTTACGAAAATTTTTGTCCTGTATAAATAGAATCATAACTGTCTATGAACATTCAACATGTGTAGTTTGTAGTCCATCCTGTTGGTAAAATTGGGAAAGAACACAGGCAAATTTATAGTCTGATTGATACTGACTGGTGATGCCACCTTAGGAAGAAAAGATGGATTGGTTGGAAGGGAAACTCTATCTTTATGAAAAATCATGTACAGGAATTTTATGGACAAGGCCTGTAATTCTGAAACCCTTCTAGCAGAGGTAATAGCAACCAGAAAAGCTGTTTTTCACGATAGAAATTTTATATCAGCAGTAGCAGCAGGCTTGAAAGGTGGGGCGACCAGAGCTTGGAGAACCATAATAAGGTCCCATGGGGGGACAGGATCTTTGACCAGGTGGTTGTAATAAAAAAGTGCCTTTAATAAAGGCTTTGCACAGTCTAGAAGATGCCAAGGATGCAAAATTCTCGCCCACATGAAAATGAGAAATGGCAGCCAACTGAACTTTGGACAGTAGAACAACTAGCACCATGCTGAAAGATGTCAGCTAGAAAATCAAGAATGGCAGAATCAGGTGCCATGAAAGGATCTAAACTCCTCTGAGATGCCCAGAAAGAAAAACGTTCCCACTTGCTGTGATAAACCTTTCTGGTTGGTGACTAATGAGCAGCCACCAAAATGGACTTAACTGAGGAGGAAATTCCGGGAGTCCTAGCAATCATGGGAACTGGAGCAACCAAGCCGTGAGCTTCATGCTGTCCACACTCGGATGAGGCACTCCTGATGGGTGTGAAATCAGATGGGATCTAGGATCCAAGGTGGAGCCAGAAGGTGAGACCGAAGGTAAACCATACCTGGTGAGGCCAGAATGGGGCAATGAGGATCACCTTGCTCCCCAGTCGACAAGCTTTCTGCAGAAACCTCATCATGAGAGGAACTGGCGGGTAGGCATACAGAAGACCGGGAGGCCAAGCATGAACTAGAGCATCTCTGGGGGACTCCCCCAGTGGGAGGTTCAGAACAAAAAACCTGCTGCACTTCACTTTGGAAGGAGATGCAAAGAAATCGCAGCAAGATTGACCCCACTCGCTGAAGATCTGTTCTGCTACTGATGGATTCAGAGACCACTCGTAAGGCATCAGAATGGTCCAACTTAGTCTGTCTGCTAGAATGTTGGACTATCCCAGAATGTGCATTGCAATAAGAAAGTGACCACTGGAGATTGCCCATTCCCACACTCTCATGGCCTCGCAACAAATGGAATAAGATCTGGTCCCTCCCTGTTTGTTGATGTACCAGACTACTGACATGTTGTCTGATAGAATAGTAATCGTCCCCCAAGGAAGAAAGGCATGAAGGGTCTGCAACGCTAGAAGGACCGCTCTCATCTCTAGGACATTTATGTGCAAGCTGGTCTCTATGGGGGACCACAGGCCTTGGACTGCCCTGCCCGAACAATTCCCCCCCACCTGAGTTGGGAGGCATCCATGGTCACTGTGATTTGGGCCGGGGATGGAACGAAGGGTCGTCCGGAGAGCTCGTCCACCATATGAAGGATGACCGACACACTTGACTTAGGTGGATAGGATAGGATAGTGGTAAATCCAACAGGGACCACAGAACTGCCAGAGTTCACTGAAGAATCCACATGTGTAGCCGAGCACATGGAAGAAAAGTTATGGTCGCCACCATCAAGACTAGGGACTTCAACACTGATTCTGCTGTCAGGAGGTAAGAATGGTAAATTAGGGAG
Source organism: Protopterus annectens (assembly GCF_019279795.1). Lineage (NCBI taxonomy): Eukaryota > Metazoa > Chordata > Ceratodontiformes > Protopteridae > Protopterus > Protopterus annectens. Next base: position 273,128,517 of record NC_056739.1, read on the forward strand.
ACATGCATCCTGAGGATTTGAATTCTCTCCGAGGTCAGGAACATTTTGCCCTGGAGTGTGTCTATCCTGGCACCAATGTAGTCTATCACCTGTACAGGCTCTAGTAGAGATTTGAATCTGTTGATTGTGATACCTAAACTCAGGGCAAGTGTCAGAAAGTAGTCCCTGGTTTGGGAAAGTAGCCACCTGCTGGGAGCAGTGAGGAACCAATCGTCCAGGTATGGATAGACCTGAATCCTCTGAAGCCTTAGGTGAGCCGCTACCACCACCATCATTTTGGTAAACACCCTGGGGGGCTGTGGTGAGACCAAAGGTAGGGCTCACAATTGATAATGATTGGCCCCTAGCTGGAAGCAAAGCAACCTCCTGGAGTTTCTGTGCATTTTTATGCGATAGTAAGCATCCTGGAGATCTAACGAGCACATCCAGTCACTCTCTTGCAGGTACGGCATGATGGACTGTAGTGTGACCATCCGGAACTTTTCTTTGGCAACTGACAGGTTCAAGATAGAGAGGTCCAGAATGGGCCTTAAGTCCCCCATTTTCTTTGGCACCAAAAAGAACCTGGAGTACAAGCCCGATCTGGACTGATCTGGGGGAATGGTTTTGATGGCTTGTTTTCCTAGCAGCTTGGAAATTTCCTGTGCTGCTGCCTCCCTTTGCGTGAGTGTAATGTATGGGAGGTGTTTGGGAGATATGGGGAAACCCACAAAGGAGATAGAATATCCTCTGGGTATGATTTGAAGTACCCAGCGGTCCATTGTTATGGACTCATATGCTGCTGGGTGCAAGGACAATCATCCCCCGACTGCCACCAGAGTAGAGCAGTCGGGCAAACCCTCAGGGTTGCTGCCCGGGTCTGTCCGAGAAGGGTTCTCAAAACCTGAAGTTTCGCGGACCCCCCTCATTCTCGGGGCCGGCATTCATTCTGTCCCCCTCAGCCTCTAGGGGAAGAAGAGCCCTGAGTATCACAGGAATACTGAGACTTCCGGAACCACATCTTCTTTTGTCCTCTCTGGTTCTGGGAAAAGGACCTTTGAGGGTTGGAGAAATGGATCCCAATGGCAGACACGGTCTTCCCGTCCTACTCACTCTGGACTAGTGTCGCTTTGATGGTCTTACCGAAAAGAGTCGAGCCATCATAAGGTGCAATGGCAAAGGACACCTTAAAGGGTTCGGTAAATTGGCACAACCTTAGCCAGGCATTATGCCTCATAGACACGCCAGACCCAGCCATCCTAGCCACTCCTTCCATAGCATGGGAGAGGAGTCGCATGGACATATTAGATACTGCTCTCAGAGTGGCCATTTTCGTGAAGAACGAAGCCTTGCTCTCCTGCGACATGGACTTGGGTGGAGACCACTCCAGCTCCTTCACCAAGTCGCGTTGCAGTCTCATGACATGGGTCAAGTAGTTCAGCACCTGCATTGAAAAGTAGCTGAAGCATACACCTGCTTTCCTGAAATAGTTCTCTCTTCATGGCTGCTGCTACCACCATGGCATTCACTGGGGAGCCCTTGTTCCAAGAAGGCCTGTCAATAGTGGGACTTAAAACCTTATCAGGGTGCTTGGGGACTGACTCCATGGTATCTGGTTCATTCCACTCCCACGAGGTGATCAAATCCACTAAAGGATCACAGGAGGAGACACCCAAGACATAGACGGGCCCATGCCAAAAGCCTTCAGAAACACAGACTCATCAGAGGAGGGCTTGGGGGCAGACCAGCCTCCCTGCTGGTGCAGGATTTCCATGATGTCTCCAAAGGAGACATCGTCAGGAGGTGAACTTGGGGAGCCCTCCCCCTCATCTAAACTGTGTCCTTGGTTAGGGTCTCAGGGGAGTCCAAGTGCCTCCTCTTGCACATATGGGACCTGACAACATCCCAGGCTGCCTTCTACATGAACTACAGAATGAACTGGCACCCCACCTAAGTATCATGTTCAGTCATAGCCTCACCTCAGGCTTTGTGCCCATTGAATGGCATACCATGGCGGTTATCCATCCACAAAGGGGGAGCCACGACAGACCCCGGGAACTACCGCTCCATTAGCCTGATGAGCCTGGTCTGCAAGGCCATGGAATGTATCATCATGGAACTCATAAACAAAGACATTGGAGATCTGCAAACTCTGGACCTCACACAGTTCAGGTTTGTAAAAGGCAGATCATATCTCCTAAACCTGATAGACTTCTTTGAAGCAGTCACCAAAGCCATAGATTAGGATAAGGTGGTTCACACAGCCTATCTAGATCTCACCAAGACATTCAACACCATCCCCCACTCTGAAATTATACATAAACTCACTAAACTAGGTATAAATCCCTATGTCACAAGATGGGTTTCCAAATGGCTTACTGACAGAACCCACACTGTCAAAGTAGCAGACTCCAAATTAGACTTCAGACCAATGACAAGTGTAGTACCACAGGGTTCAGTCCTGGGTCCTCTCCTGTTCGGTATCTACTTCTCCGAAGTACAGGCTAACACAGAAGGTCTTTGGCTATCTAAGTTCACAGATGACTGCAAACTAGGAGCCATAATCGAAACTCCTAACGATGTGGACATCCTACAAAAGGGCCTCACTGAGACAGATGCCTGGTGTCAAAGCCTTAGCCTCAAGCTCAATGCCAAAAAGTGCACTGTCATCCCCTTTGGTAAAAACTCTGTACCCATGAACTACCACATAGGCGGTAGTCTACTTAACACCGAAAGTGTGATAAGAGACCTTGGGACACAGGTGGATAGTAGTCTCTCCTTTGATAATCACATTGCCACAGTGGTCAGGAAATCCTTCTATGTGGCACACCTCATCACAAAAGGTTTCTCATCCTGAAAAAAGGAGGTCATTTTCCCCTCTACTCATCACTCATTAGACCCCATTATAGAGTACAACACTCCTTTTGGTATGTACCTCACAAGACATCTACAACAACTGGAAAGGCTGCAGAAATATCTCACAAAGAGGATTACTGGCCTCAAACAGATGCACTATGCAGACTATCTCAAAGAACTCCAGCTTTACTCCATCGCATATTGCCTACTCAGAGGCGATCTCTGCCTAACATACAAAGCTATGTCAAACCCAGAGCTGTTGGACATGCTCCACTTATAGAAATACCAATCCCTCCGAGCTACATGCTCTAGGGACATAAACCTTGTTACCACAATAAACAGAACATGCTGGAGGGATAGATTCCTGTCCCAGAGACTTCCCATACTCTGGAACAGACTATCTATCTATGTCAAACAGAGCTCCTCATGAGCACTCTTCAAGACAAATCTTGATGATTGGATGGGAAATAGGAAATTCACCCTGGGGATCACTTCTGTGGCTCTGCTTGACAGGGGCACAGGAAAATAATTTTCTTGGGTGGTGAAAGCCATGGTACCTTTTTTGGCTAGGCTTATATAGGCCCTGGGCCAATAGCCTAGTACCTACCTATGAACCTATGCTTGCAAGGCACATCTCCCTGGGGGCTCTCCAAGGAGTGCTCGCAATCCAGCTCTTCCTCTGGGGGATCTGTCTGGGGCTCTTCAGGCACAGGCTGTCCCTCTGCTAAGAAAATGGGGAATGTAGACAGAGCCAAGGGGGTCTGGGCAGAGCCCAAGGGGGTGTTCAGGGGCCTCAATCCAATGGAGAAGACCCATTCTACTACATTGAATGCCAAAGGAGAGCGAACCTCCTGGGAAGCCAATAAGAAGGCCTGTCTCCCTGGGTCTGATGCGAGAATTGGAGCAGGACCCAAAGTGGATGGAGCTCGGAGGGAGGGAACTTGGCCCGACAATGTCGGAGCCGATGGTAAAGATTCCACTCCCTCAGATCTGACACCCAGGCTCCAGCTCCAAGAGTGGCTTGGATTTGAACTAGTCAGATCTGAGATGCTCCAGGCAGCTACCGGCATTGAGGATGCAAGGACCATCGGCTCCGACACCCTAACCAAGGCCAACCTCGTATCCGAGAACTCCGAAGCCGAAGGTCAGATCAGGGAAGGAGTAATGGGCTGAAAAAAGGGAAGCGAGCTCCCCCCTCCTGAGGGAGGGGGGGCTGGCAAGACCCCCATCTGGATCTGTGTATGGATAAAGTGCCTCAACATCTTATCCAAATCCATGTCCGATAAAGAACGGGTTGACCAAGATGAGACCACAGACCGGGACCTGGCCGGTCGGGGAGCTGAGGCCCGAGAGACTGGATGTGCCTCCTTTGGCTTTGGGAAGAACCTCAGACACTAGAGCCAAGGGGAGTCATGGATCTGAGCAGACTTGTTCGGTGACGAGCGGTCCGGGGACGTCTTACTCTTCTCCTTCATACTTGACTCTCTCTCCCACTCTCTACCTATCCTCTGCTCCCCTACCACAGGCTTAGATGCAGGATTTTGAGTCCCAGCCTGGGAGGAAGGGGGAGGCCAGAGGCAGAGAAGCAGGCAAGGCAGTCACAGCAGCCACTGTGACTGAAGCCAAAGATGAGGAGGGAGGTTCAGTGGCAGGCAGAAGACCTTTGAGGGCCAACTTGGCCTTTCTATCCTTCAAGGCTCGGGGGTTGAACCCCGCACAAATGGAGCAATCCACATTCAGGTGAGCCACACCTAAGCACAATACAGACAGAGTGTGGCCATCCACTGGGGTGAGCTTATGGCCACACTCTGTGCAGTGCTTAAAAATAAGCTTTTCAGCCATGCTTAAAGAAGAAAGTGAAGAAAACAGTCAAAAACTTTATTTCTGTGAACTAACAACACACCCACTCACCGCATTAGACTGACAAAGGGGGGAGGGGCACCACAGACAAACTCCACCAACTAACTAATACTACAAACCTACACACTACGCCAAAGCAATGGGGGGGGGGGCACTTATACTAATCCAAAACAGCTAAAATTAACAGAATTCTTTTAAAAAACTTACAGTCAAAAACACCCTGCTAGCTGGAGCTCTAGAAACACGATGCTTCACAAATCGCTTCAAACGAGATCTGGGGATGGAAGGCAGGGGAGGTGTATATGGGTAAAGGGAGGAGTCTGGAGCTCAGAGTTGATGCTAGTAATCTTTGTTGGCTCGGATCCAATATGGATCCGTATTCCCACAGATTGAAGATCAAATGAAGTAAACTACTTCAGATCATTTGACAGCATCCCACATTCATAGCTAAAGGAATGCTTACAGATGTATAAGATACAACATATATTGATCAGTTATATTTCAGTGACCATGAAAACAGTGGCAAAACACTTTGCAACTTAGCCATGATAAAGGACAAATTATCATCCCAGGGATAAAAATTCAAAAGGGATATTCGGCAGTGACCCTTTGTCATTACTGCTCTTTTATCTTTCCCTTAATCCATTAAACTGTCTACTTAACAGATTAGGTCATAGTTAGAGTTTGACTCCCACAAAGCAGCAATGTGTAAAGTCATCTCATCTTTTTGTGGATGATTTGAAACTGTATAATTCATCAGATGAGGTTCTGAAAGCACAAATGCAAGTGGTCAAAACTTTCTCAGATGATATAAGAATGGAATTTGGTCTTGATAAATGTTTAAAACCAACATTTAAAACAGGAAAGCTGCAGCACCAAGAAAATATCAGTCTGTGACAGGAATTTGTATAAATGAACTTGAGCAGGAGCAAATGTATAAATATTTGGGAACTGATAAAGGATCAACAATAAAACATGAACAAATGTGAACAAAACTCATTAAGGAGTATTTTAGTAGACTAAAAGTAACACTGAAAACAGCCCTGAGAAGTAGGAGCAAAGTCCAGGCTATAAAGTAACTTGTTCTTCATATTCTAACTTACAATTTTGGGATGATTAACTGGAAAACAAGAACAATGCTTTATGCTTATCAAATGATATATAAAAATCAGTGTATCCCAAGATTCTATATTCCTCATTCCCAATGAGATATGGGCCTCCTTGAAAATGATTACATGTATAGATTTGCAATCATAGGACTGCATACATATCTATTAACTTCAAGAGATGCAAACATAGTTTTAAAACATGAAGAGAACAAGTCTAAGATGACTTCCCCAGCATATTGGTGTCAAGCAGGAATGGAAATCAACCAGGAGTCAAAAATCAGGCAGCAAATGAATGTGCAAAAAAAAAAAGGAGAAGAATCAGATGAGAAAGTAAAAAATGTGAAAAAGTTGCAAGTACAGAAAACACCTGGAACAACCTCATGTTGATCAGGATCAGCTGCAGGAATGGTTAAGGAGAGGTAAATTTAAACCGAAAGATGAAAGTTTAATATTGTTGGCCCAGGATAGTGGACTATGTACATGTTGTTTTACAAAAAGTCCATTGAACATGTTGAAGAAACAGACACATTGGTTCTGTTAAACAGAACTGGAAACTTATATATTCAACTTAATTAACCAATTCACTCATTAACTTTGTTTTTTTCTTTACTAGCTATTATCTTGTAATTCTGTATGTTCTTGGTATACCTTTGCATCAAGTTAAATGTTTTAGTGCAGTTCAGTGTCTTCATTTCTTTTGGTATGTGAAAAGTTTAGCTATTTAACATTATCTCTAGATCTTAATGTATAACGTTTTAGGATTTGACCATTTATTTTGTAAAGCTAATGTATTTCCTTAGTGGATGAATTTATACCCTTTATGTTCCCCAGAGTAGCTATGGTCAAACTTCACTTTTGACAAGTATACAATCAATGTACTTTACAAAATGCTCCTCTTCTCTGTCTTTTGCAGTACCACTTAATAGATCTACTTTAGTAGATCGATTTAACTGAACACTGAAGCCCAGATACCTGAGACAAAAGCAATGAACAGACCAAGATACCGAACAGCAAAACATCTTAAGTTTAACACGGAAAATAATCAGTTGGTCAACTTGTTGACCTTTGCCCTTTTCCACACTGTAATGTGACCTCAGAGTTGGTATATTTAAGGGGGGTTGGGGGGTTGGGGGTGAAGCCTCCCATTTGGATGGGTTGAATTTAATGTGGTTTTTTTTCGTGGTGGTGTTGGACAACTTACCATTTTCCTGGTGTAACTTTCTGATGTTTTGTACGTTCAGCATCCTGGTCTGTTCGGTGCTTTTGTCTCAGGTATCTGGACTTCAGTGTTCAGGTAAGTCGATCTACTGAAGTGGATCCCATTCAATTTACATTGTGCTGAGAATGACTATCATTGTGTAATAACAGAGATTATAGAAATATATACACACATATATATATATATATATATATATATATATATATATATATATATATATATATATATATTCATAGGGTCTACATAAATTTGATGCAACATATATTGAGAACTGATATATTGAATTATAACACTTCCAAAACAATATGGTTATACTACAAAATACAACTGATATACAGGTATATAGGCTGAAAATAATTCAGTCTCTGATTCCAGCGGCAGCATAACTGAATCATTCTATAATCATTCAGCTCACAACACAAGATGCTGCTGAGATCAAGGAACTCCACACGGATAGGTTGTAATCCACTGGCACTTAAATTTTCATTAAAAGCAGAGATATGCAAGCATTTTTGTGATGGGCCACTTTTCCATCTTGGCCTGTCACAGGACCTGTAAAGATTAGGCTAAAAATTGAAGGTAAGCATAAGAAAGTAGTTGAATTTCTATGAATACCTAGTTTTTATGAATACCCATCACTTAATAAAGCTACTGTCAAGTAAGAAACATGAAAGATAATCATTAATTCATTTTAAACTATAGACTAGTAACTAGAAACAAAAATGCACTGCTTACTTGCTTACTGTTTTTTTACATGTGATTGTTTTGGTTTGTGCAATTTTTGTGAGGGTCTTGATATATACTTTGTTATTTGATATTGCAATCAGCAGGTTTTTGATGCAAGTACTCTTCCATACTTTTTTGGGAGTTTATAGGAGAGAATGTTTGTTCATATATTTAAGTACTTGAAAAGGCTGCCATCATATGGGCTGCAAAGTCGTTCAGTATAGGGGGAAGAGTTGAAATGGGAGTCAAGAATAAAATGTCTTCAGATCTCTGGTGCTAAGTGCATCTCTCAGAGTGTTTCTATTCCATACTTCAGTAATGTAAATGGTTTCTGGAAAATGTCAAATTACCTGTGGCTAGGAATTCCTGTATCTTGATACGGATTTGTTTCTGAAGCAACTCGCTAACCTCAACAATTAGTTTGTTCTTGTCATGCTTCCTCAGTACTGTTGTAGCTTCAAAACAGAAAAACAAAAGGACCAAATTATTTTTATGTACTTTTTTTTATAACTTAATTTCAAAAACTTTGGTATCAGAAAATGCATCAGGCAACAGGTTTTCACTCCTTGAATTCTTTTTTTTTAATGTCTGCAAAAGGAAACTATTTTATTTTAAGCGCTTTTCGTCCCACACAATAGTGGGACTTCTTCAGATAAAACAAACTCAGATCAACATCTATTAAATAATTAACCTAAGAAAGTCATATATATTTACTTACACTCTGTTTACACTATTTAACTTGTGTAATTTTACATGAGTTTGTATCTTTTCTACCAAGCCTGATGAATATTAATCAGTATTAATCAATGTATTTTAAATTGTTTGATTAGAAAGCCTTGTGTATTGGTGGTTGTGGGCACATGACTTTCTTAGGTTAATTATTTAAAGACACTGAGTGATGCCTGCATTTCAACAGACATATTTAGGGAAAATCAAACATACTTTTCCTTTTTGATCTTACAAGAAAAGCCCCACAATCACAATCAGACCAAATTTGTGTGAATAGTGATAGTGTTACAGAAAAGATTTTGCTAAGTTAAGGTGCAAGGTTAGGGACAGGGGCACAGGCAGGGATAGGGTTAGGTTTAACAGATGCTAGTTAGGTGGTACAAGGGTCAAAGCCTCATTTCCGCCTTAGCAATGCATGTTGATCCTAACCCTCCCCTAATGTTGTAATTTACCTTAGAAAACACCTTTCTTTAACACTGCCACACAAAAGACAAGCTGACACCCACCACATGCACCAACACAAAAGTACAACACTAGTTATATCCCCTTAGTTACCCTTCACCCTAACTGTAACCCACATATGATTACATACACACTTCTAACTCCTACTGCTGAAACTTTCAAAATATCCCAGATTTTTACCATAACAAAAAAAAAAACAAACAAACAAAAAATGTATCTACAGAAATATATGTCCATATACTGCAAAATCAAAATGTAAGTGATTGAACACAACTGGTTAATTGCCAGCTGATTGTAAACACAGGAATAAGTTAAACATGTTTGTGTGTGTGTGGGGCAAGACCCCCTGTGCCCCAAAATCCCCTGTTAATTATAAATACATCAACTCTGACAATGCAGTATAAATTTCCCAATCCCCTGCACCACAAACTCACACAGAAAAAAAGGTATGTACAATCAACTGATATCTGATCAGCTTTATAGGCTTTTTTCTCTTCAACTATTAGAACTTGTGACAATTGCCAGGCCAGCAATGTATATGTATGTAGAGGTGCATGTTACTTCATTGAAAAAGCAACATATTGAAATACAACTTATTGAGCACAAATTCTTGAAAAATTAAACTTTCTAATAAAGCAAAAACAGACTACTATACACACCCCCTTCAAAAAAAAAAAAAAAAAACATATATATATATATATATATACCAATATACCAACTCCAAGATCACAGTACACTGGGGAAAGGATATATTCCACATTCTCCACTGTACCACACTCTTGCATAGAAATAAAAGCTGGCATGCACAATAAGCTGACTTTAGATAACACATGTTGGGTTGTATTGCATTCTAGAAAAGAAACATTTGACAAAATGAATGTCTACTATATTTGTATGTATATGTGTATGTGTGTGTGTGTGTGTGTGTGTGTGTGTGTGTGTGTGTGTGTGTGTGTGTGTGTGTGTATATATATATATATATATATATATAAATATATATATATATATATTATATATATATACATATATATATGTATATATATATATATATATGTATACATACATACACACACAGTTATATATGGTGCCACCATGTATAATTAAAACATTAGGCACTCAAATTCTCATTTTTACATATTAAAGAAATAGAAATCCTAATATTTCAACATGTGGGATTCTACACTGAGAAATTAGTTTAGTAAATATTATTTGTTGTATGTCCAGCTATATTATTTCATCAGCTGCATTTTAGGTAATTGATAGTCTGTTCAGCTTAACTATTTGAAATGGCATACACTGAAATGTTTTCTTTCACTGAGCTTTTGTAATGCCAAAGTTGGTTTACTAGTTTAGTAGAAGCAGAGGACAAACCCATTGGCATGCGTTGTGTGTACGCTTGCTCCTGACATAAAAAAATAGAAATCCTGGCAATCAGTTTGAATAGTCAGAGGCAGTGGGTCATGGATTGCTTAGCAGAAATTCAGTGAGGCATAAAATAATGACAATTGTTTTGTAAAGACTGGGATTCCTTGTAAATCAAGATGTGCTGCACAATAACAATAATCTGAAATGTCTTCTAACATGTGAAACTTCATTCTGAAACAGGTATACTGGCCTGCTGAGAAAAAAGAAAGCGGAAATGCAGACACTAATTATAGGATAAATGCACGAGTCTTCTAGCCTAAGAGCTTTAAAATTATGTGATACCAAAACAAGCATACTAGAGTGGATGGTAAGTAACTAGCAGGAGCAATCAAGTCTTTGTCTTGCTATTGACATTTTTTATAGTAATATTAGCTATTTATGGACCTACAGACTATTACTTCACTTAACTATATCAGTGAAAATATTATTTCTTAATCAGTATAGTGGAGCTCTACTTATTGGCATTTCTAAATAAAAAAAGCATTTTATGTTTTGACCATCTGCACTGATTTTTGAATGCCAGTTGTATTTTTTTTTAAATTGAGACAAGTAGAGGCATGGGGAAATATGTTTAAATGACCATGAACAGACATTTACCAGATTAATGGTGGGAAAAATAATTTTCTTTTTTGTTTACAGCTTAAAAAACACAGAAATAGTGGTACAATTTCACTACAAAGCTAGACAGACCGAACAAAAAGATAATAAGGAACAACGGACAGTCTGGAAAAGCTAATGCAGACCTCTGGACACTAATCAGCGAGTCAGTTCCCCGAATACTAATCAGGCAGTAAGCAAGGCCATACTTTGTCTAATTAGCTAATCTAATGCAAAGTGGAGGCATAAAGTCTGGAAAAGCAATTAATTTCAGAATATATATTTTAAGCATCATTCGCTGTGCAAATAATCGTTCAGTCTAAGAAAAGGGTGCATTTTTCTGAATGAGCTCTATATGGTGTATAACAACAAAATCAGCAATATTCCAAGAGTTTCAATTTAGATATGTGCTGGAGTATAAGAAATCTACTTTATTTTCTTTACTTATTTATGTTTGCTGCATGTACCGTTATTTTCAATGGAAATTCTAGATTGTTAAATGTACTTGTGAACTTTTGTCTGTGTAGTATGTTCCTACTACTGAACTGCAAACAGTCAGTCATTTGAAGAATGTTCAAAAATAATGTCTGTAACTAATGCATCTGTCTTTTCAACAAATAAATATCAATACACAGCAGTTTGTTAGAATGTGTAGTAATTAAACTGGTTTTAAATACCACACTCTATATATTTCTGGGTAGTTAATCCTTGGACTGCCACACTTATCTGCATATGCTTAAAACTATTTAAAATATAGGACACTACTCTGTACAAACATATGATATGAAAGTGGCTCCAAAACAAGTTCTATTATAAATAAAATATGCCACATTCCATTAAATTGTTTACATCATAATTAAGAACCTTGTTGTGTCATCAACACAGTCCTAATTTAAGATATTTACTTTTTCCAGTCTAACCTTTCTTGTTTTTCATTGATGGGAGGGAAAGAGCTCAGCTTGACAAATTGTGGTTATGGAAAAAGAGCACTATTGTAAAATAACACATTCTTCACAAATTGCCAAGACTCTCAACCAAAGTCTTAACCAAAGATGTTATTGTGTTGTCTATTTCCATTGATCATCCCTGAATGAAAAAAATATTACTGCTGAATACTATAATACCATAATGATGGTCTACTGGACATATTATTAAATGCCTGAGAGGCTGTAAATGACTTGCAGCCATCAGAGAAAAGAGGGGAACAGTAGCACCATAAATTGCAGAAGGAAGTGAGTAACATAGCAGATCAGCTATTCCAAAGGGAAAGCAGACTGTGGGTTAGCTGAGCTATGGAAGAGGACTTGAAGTTATATGCTGCTCAATCACCACCAGCAAGGAGGAATCAAAACATATCAGAGCAGTGTTCATCAAATGGTGCCACCTTGGGGGGTGGCAAAGCCATGCTCAGAAACTTTTAGTTAAAACTGCTTGATATTATTTCTATGCATGATCAGGCTAAAGGCAAAAGGCTTGCTTGCAATTTAATAGTGAAAGGAGAATGTATTAAATCAAATCTTGATTTCTCAAGTGTGCTTCTGTGTCTGTGCATTGGGGAAGGTTGCTGTTCTACTTCTATATACAGCAACATACGATTTTTATACAGGAATGTTCAAATTACCTGCTTTGCTATTTATAGGAAGCAAGGAGGCTCAGACTTCTCTTTGTTTGTTGGAGGTTCAGTGTGACAGTGTGTGAGAAACTATACACCCGAAGAATCATTTCAAGGGCAGACAAAAGAAGAATGCGGTTAGAAGACTTGAGTGATTCTTTTTTTTAACTTTATCATTTTATTGTTGTATATATAACAAAGTTATTCAACAACTAACATTTACCATAGATATTTTCAAATACAATGTTCATTCTGTTTACCATATAGGCAACATATTTGCCATAATACATGTTAAAACAGATATCTGACATTTACAGCTTATTGCAATATAACAACATTTTTGCATTTCTACTCATTCTAACATTTTCTATAATGATAACGGCACCCCAGAATTCCAGCCTTCTTCAGAAGTATAAATATCAGCCTTATTCAACCAAACTTTCAATGCCAGAAACCCGGCTTCAATTGGTATAGAGCAAGATTGAGAAAATGCATACAAAGTAAGCAAGTACCAATTTTGATCCATTCTCTGATTTTTATTTTTTCAAGAATTTCTTAGTGTCTTGTATGTGTACTTGAAGTACTAGAAGTAGGGTTTACATCATTCTACCATAAGTAACTGAAAAGTTCAGCTAAAGAAACTATAGATCTTCCTGATGTGCTATTCGCAGTTTTATATATTTTAGGCAATATACATACATATATATAGAAAACAAAACCAAGTGTGTGTTGGGGCAGCTCAGAAAAGACTAACTAAAATGCGAAAAAGCCCACTTAGTGTGGTGGGGGACTTAAAAGTATAAAAATTGCTTCTTATCAAAAACCAAATACTTTCTCAATGAATTGAATGGTCAGGCACACCAGAACATAAATACGGAACTAAAAGTTTGGAACTTGATTCAGTTTAATAGAAAATAATAAAATATAATAAAAACCTGATTTAGCTATTTCTTCCCTGATACATTAATGAGGCTTCTTCAGAACCAGGGGTTTTACAAAAAAAAAACAAAATTAAAATAGGCAGGAAAACAGTCATGTGACCATTAAAACCACCAATAAAATACAAAACATTTAAATAAATAATTGAGAACATCTGCTAAATCTGTGTCAGCAGCAAAGTATAGTAAGAATAATTGCGACCAGTTAAAAAGTATATGATATGCAATACAAATAAAATACATATACAATAAGCATTAAAAATAGGAAAAATAAATAATAAATTCAAGAATTAGAAAACAAGCCATGCAGTCTAAAGCTTCAAAGATGTTAACTTAAGGACAAGAATAATATAAATAAATTAATTGATTCCGGGATGGACTGATGCATTGAATTTAATTTGCCTAAACAACTCTCTCAATTCTAAAAGTAGTTCCCAAGGACCCCAAGTTCATTCCTTGGAACAATTTCTAAAATGCCAAATTGAAGTTTGGGGAAAACTATGCAATAAATAGAGTGCTTAAAAAGGGAACTAGCTTTATTTTGTCTCACTAAGTTATAATTATGCTCATATATTTTCTTTAGCTGTCTGCCTCAGTTTTCCCAACATAAAAGCATGGATTAGACAGACACCAAGCAATGTATACTATACCTTTAGTGAGACAATTGCTGTAAACTAGTTTAACCTAAGAATTACAATAGTTATCCAAAACAATAGTTTCTTGCCCCAAGATATAATGACATTGGTGCAAGCATCACATTTCCAAGTGCCCAAAAAAGTTGTTACAAAAAAAATTGCATTTTCAAAGATATTTTTCATGTTCATTCCTGTTTTATGAACAATTTTTGGTGTTTTCCCCAATGTGTTGAAAACTTTGTCATCAACCTTAAAAATGTTCCAGTTTCCAACTACAGTGTCTTTGATGGACCTAAAGTGAGTTATATTTGACCAAGAAAGCACTGGTAAAATCATTTTTTTGTTACAAGTGGGGGTTATGGATGTCGTACTATAGTTCAAGGATGGACCAAGTAGAGGGAGGTATCTAGTCCCCCAACCCCCCTAAGACTTCTTCCCTAATAGGTGTCAAAAATTCATGGGGGTACCCTCTTTCTAAGAACATTTTATAAATGTATTCACTTTCCTCCTAAAAATTTTCAAATGTGCATCATATTCTAGTAGCCCACACCAATTGCCCTTTAAATATATTTTTATTGCAATGTAAAGGATGACAGCTTGCAAAGTGAAGGTGATGGCTGAAAAAAATTAGTTTTCTATAAATATTCAAAAGAAAGCTCTATAGATATAGTCCTTCCAGAGGTGTACATCAAGAAAATCTATCTGGTTATGATAGTAGTGGTAGGTAAACTTCAGAAAAGAGGTAGAGTTGTTGAGAAAATCAATGAACTCTGCAATCTGTGTGTCAGAAACTGTCCAAAGGATGAAATGTCATCCAGGTAACAAAAAAAAAAACATTGACAACAACAGCTGTAAACAGAATTAGAAACAAAAATCTTTTCCCACCAATACACGAACAAGTTGGCATGGACAGGGGCACAAGTGTCCCCCATAGCTACACCACGTGTTTGTTTAAAGTACTCCCCTTCAAAAAAGATGAAATTGTTCAGTAAAATAAATTCCATCAAAGTAGTGGTAAAATTAGTCAAGGTATTTTAAAGGAACTCAAATCCAATAGAGCTAAGTTAAAATATTCAGGACCAATCTGGTGGGGGATGCTAGTAAATAAATTGGTTACATCAACAGTTAAAAAAACACATTTTTCATTGTATAAATGCAGGTTAATCTTGGAAAGAAGTTCCAAGAATCTCCCAGGATATGGTTGACCTTCGATAGACAATGTTTTAATAAATAGTCCACAAACACAGCTAAGGGATAAGTGTTGTAACCCTTATCTGTCACAATCAATCTGTAGGGAGGAAGTGAAATATCTTTGTGGACCTTGGGAATACCAAAGGGTACAGGTATCAAGGTGTTAGGGTTAAAAAGAAAATTATAAGTGTGCTCATTTATAATTCCCTGCATAACAGAATCTTTTAGGAATAAGTAAATTTTCTTATATGAAATGAAAATTTCATTATGAGAACCTGTAGTATAGTTTTATGGTTCATGTAACATACTAGAAATCTGGCCCACATAATCAAGTTTATATGCAAGAACAATAGCACCCCCCCCTTTGTCCCATTTCATATTTCTCAATGATTGGTCAGACTTTAAGTTCTGTAACACAACCTTATCATTGGTAGTTAAGTTATGAAAGAAACTGGAACAAGTAGAAGAACGTGAAAAAAAATCCTTTTCACAACTTTTCTCAAAGCTGGACACAATAGGGTGTAGAGGGGATTGTAAGTACTCTTTTTCTAAAAAAGTGGAGGACATGAGTCTGAATTATTAGTTGTAGCTGGAAAATGAAGTTGAAAATTTGAGATTTCAAGTAAGTGTTTTTAACTCAAGAATTAGGTCTGTAACATCAAGTTTAATGTGGGGAGAAAAAGTTGAACCCTTTACTAAAGAGGGGAAAATAAGCTTTAGTAATGGGGTATCAGTATAATAGTAAATGTTGAAACCTTTGTATGACATCATGATATCACCATGAGAGGAAGTAATAAATGCATCGTCCGATATTAGATTACAGGTATCATTGACCGTAGAATTACAAGCAATGGGAATAGAAACTATTTCTTCTGGCTCTGTCCCTGACCCCTCTTCCTAGATTTCATAAGATGTGAATGTGGGGAAAAAACATTATTATTATTATTATTATTATTATTATTATTAGCATTGTGGAAATTGTTGGTGTTAATACCATTATTTTGATTGTCTAACCTCTCAGATCTACAAGGAAGTGGGGGAGTTAAAGAAACACTGCTGTACCTGGTCAGTACTTAAATCTCCAGCAGAACCAGAAGCCAAGCCCATGCATGGGAGGTTAAAAGAGGAGGAAGTGTTAGTATCAACCAAGCTGGAAGAAGAAAAAGTGACAAAACTGTGTCTACCTCTCTTGGGAAGTGGATATGCTATGTGACTAGCATACTCCTTCAAATCCCCTTCCAGGATTTTTTCTGTTTCCTCAAAATATTATTTTTTACCTGCCCATCAATTTTACTAAAAATTTGTTCATACTTAATGTTACTAAATTCAAAAAGTAAGTCAAAAGTAATGTTATCATTCAATAAAGAATGCAACAGTTTAGGAGTAAGATTAATAAAATTCATCAAATCAAACCAAATCTGTCAAACATGTTTAAAAGATCTAAATGTTCTATGGGAAATTTGTACACATGTAAGCCTTCAAAAACTTTGTTCGAGAGTCCCCATCATAGTAGAAAGGTCCCCATGGTCTTCATTGGTGAGAACAGGGGGAAAAAAGATCCAAGGTCCCAATGAAACCATTCCTGTAAGCTTCTCCTAGAAAAAATTTTTCAGTAACCTCTGAAGTCACTGGCAGAGTAGTAAAACCATTGTGTGTATTATTAGGTTGAAACAAGTCTTGTTGCAAATGCTGGAGCCTGGAAGTATTCTTTGCTGGAACAGTCGAAGAAAAGAAGGAGGTAATCTTTACAACTGAGTGTGCAAAGAAGTAAATTGTTGTGATAACAGATCAATAAGTTGGGTTAAATCCCCTTGAGTAGAACCTTTAAAAACAGTCAAATTCCCTTTAGAAGTAGAGGGAGAAGCACAAATATTGGGAAAGCTAATCAGCCCATCCAGACTCCATCCACATACATACAGATGTGTATATGGAGAAACTAATTTTGATCACGTTCAGCTTTGTTTGACAACTGTTTAGTCTACAAAATTTAGCTGACTAGTCAGATGATTGATAGGTGTGTAAGACTGCACAATTCTCAGGGTAGAGAAATTTGCTTTTACCCTGAGATTACAAACAAACAAAACCAGAAGTAGCAGAACTGAAGGACCAAATTGGTAAACAACAAATACAGCAGCAATGAAACTCAAAAGCTCCAGCATGGCAGAGTATAGGTAAAATCTTTAATAACCAGGATAAGCACTTTCGAGTAATCTAACTCTTTTTCATATCCAAGTACTTGGATATATACAAACACACACATGCAGATTGATGCCGAGGGCTAATAATCAATTGTTCTTTTATGCATTATGAATCACCCACTGTGCTAACCAGTATTCCAAAACATGTCTATTTCCTGTTTAAATTTAATTGTGGGGTCTAAAGATAACCTTGAATAAAAACAATAATCATTCACTTGTTACAATGATTAATTGCTACAAGCAGCAGCATCCCAAACAACCCCACCTCCTTTGTCAGCGTGAGTAGTAAGAAATTCTTGTTATTGTTTAAGTCTGGTTAGGGATGTTTTTTCATCTACCATAATTTGTGAAAATAGTCTCAGCATTAATATATAAATCTTTAATCACCCTGTCTCCCAATGACTAGGCCTTAGGGCTGACTTTCAGACATAAAATGGATAGGTACAAAATGTAACCTTTTCTTCAACAATCTTATATCAGTGACACTGAAATCCATATTAATAATTAGCTCACTTTGCTTATTAGTCTGCGGTACTATGTTGGGACTGAGCATGACATTTACTTCTGCATCATCTACATTTGTAGCCTCAAAGGCAGGAGACCTTTCTTATTTAGTGTTAATTCTTCCCCAAATCACTATTTTATTATGTCTGTATCAGAGGATGAACTCTCACTAGTTAAAGTGAATCTTTCTTATGTTAAATGCAGAATGATTATTTCATTTTCTCCTGCTCAATCTCTTAATTTCCCCAAAGTTAATGTGCACACTCTCTCAATTGAAAAATGTTCCCCCTTTTATAATTGTTTAAATTATGGGAATGCCTTTTGGTTTTTCGCAACAATTTCAATTCATTATTTTTTTAAATAAAGTGGATACATACATAGATACATATATGTATATGATTAACAGTAAAGCAAATGCCCACATGAGCAAACAGAAAGCATAGATCTAAGAAGATTGTAAAATTGTAAAAAACAAAGCCAGAAAAAACACTGTTTATGCAAGGGGCAAGACCCCTGCACTCCCACAATCCCCCCTGCTAATAATATATACCAACTTGTAAAGAACACAACAGCGGAGAAATGGCATATTCCCAGTTCCTGCTGTACTGTAGTCCCACACACAGCAGCTGGCAGCCAGAAAAGCAATGGAAAAAAAGTTTTCCCTTTTGAATGTTCAGTATTGCAAATATATATCTATATAAAGATAGAGAGAGAGAGAGGTGTGTGTGTGTGTGTGTGTGTGTGTGTGTGTGTGTGTGTGTGTGTGTGTGTGTGTGTGTGTGTGTGTGTGTGTGTTATGCTCTAATAATACAGAAGAACTAAAATCTGCTAAACTCAAGGTAACATCTGAGTTACTCACTTACTAATGCAAAGAACAGCAACTGAGGGAACTTTATCTGCATAAGCAGAAAAAAAATGAATGCTGAAGGGTCATGCTAAATGAATATTCAGAGGAGAATATGTTAAGGAGTGGACAACAGTAATACTTGCTTTTTCTTTTTTTTTCTCCCAGATGAATTGTTCTTTCTTTTCTTCAGACCAACACTTAAAATTCCACAATAAAATAGCATACAACAGCAGCAAAATAGCTGTCTTTCTCAGTTATTACAGTTTTTATCTAGAACACATTTTGAAGTAAATAAGATATTTAATAAAAATAATTTTTGGTACTTAAGTATTATCGCAACCACATTTTCACGGCAGCTGCAAGTACACTTTTTTGCATGCTTTCTCCCCGGCATCTATTATGTTCCAAAGTGATTTTTTCTTAATAAAGCAAATTCTTAAAGTTACTTGTAAATAAAATACTATTCATTTTGTATTCTGCTGTGCACTGAATGCATTCCTCCTCTGCTTCTACTTTTGGAGTTGCTCATGTGTGTTGTTAACAAAAAAAAGACATTTTGGGGGTATTTAAGCCGGTTTGAAGAACAACTAGAACATATTTCCATGTTAAATATCACTTGTTGTATAAATAACAATATGTTGAATAACTTTCATGCTCACATTAACCTACTGCCTATTGTTTTAGAGTTATTTACATCTGTTAAGACACGGACGTTCTTTCTGCCATGTTGCCCATTTATAAAAAAGTAAAAGAAATTTATAAGTGGAACAGCACTTAATAGCTATTTCCACATAGAACTATTCTAAACTCATAGCATCATGTTATCTTTGGTTTTATTGCAGCACACCAACAATATTTTAACTCTAAACATGAGATATAAGACTTTTTTTTTTTTTTTTTACACAGTATTATTGCAACCACGCTTTGTTACGCTTTCTCGGTTGGCTGTTACGCAACCATACTTTGTTACTTTTTTCTCATTTGGCTGTTATTGCTCCCAAGAGTTTCCGCAGTTATCTTCAGTACCACACATTGTTAGTAACCTATTTTTTTTTTTTTTTTTTTTTGCAAACAGTCATTTTAAGCAGCATGGTATTTAGTTCATATCCAAACTGATGTGTTCATATCCAGACCATTGTCAGTGCTTGCCATAGTGGTAGCCCTATTACCTGATAGGTGATATCAGTACCAAGTAAACTTGTCAAGCTAAAGACAGAGACCCCCAATTAAATGCTAGACGACATCTCTAGATATCACGCTTTGGAACATGATAGGTGCCGTCGAGAAAGCATGCAAAAAAGTGTACTTGCAGCTGCCGCAAAAATATGGTTGCGATAATATGTAAGTACCTAATTTCTAAATCTAATTTTATTAGCTGGCTCTAAAAAGCTTCTGTTTCCATCTCTTTCACAGTTCAATCCATGGTGAACAACACTGCAACATTTCAAATATTTTTGAATGCATCAATCTCTATAAAACATACTGAACTACCCTAAATAGACTGGAAAAAAACTGAATAAGGCTACTGTGCTTGAAAACATGTTACACCATCAAATATAAAATATTTTACAAGTATACTAAACAGCAGGGGAAAACATGTTAGGCACTAGCAAATTTAGAAATTTGTAAAAAAAGGCCACACCCGGCTGGATAATCATGTGTGTGTGTGTGTGTGTGTGTGTGTGTGTGTGTGTGTGTGTGTGTGTGTGTGTGTGTGTGTGTGTGTGTGGGTGTCTGTCTGAAAGTCATCCCTAAGGCCAAGTCATTTATTGCCAAATGTAACAAGAAGGCTTAGCAGCCCAGTTAGCAGAGTCTAGTTTTTAAAACACAGGGATGTATGCTCCTATATAACAAGTTGGTATCCACCACTTGAAAAATAGCCTTCAAAGCAGGCACGAGCTGGCTGTGAGATATTCGGACAGTCCTTATTCCAAGAACTATGTTGTAAGGAGACACAGACATGAGAAAATCCCTGAACCATTGTAGTGAAGCATGCATGGCAATGAGAGGTATGTTCGGTGATACTTCTTGTCATCATGTACAGGAGTGAGTTGTAGGTCACCTCTTCCTTCCAGTCTCCTGCAGGTTATCATCATGTACAGGAGTGAGTTGTAGGTCACCTCTTCCTTCCAGTCTCCTGCAGGTTATCATCATGTACAGGAGTGAGTTGTAGGTCACCTCTTCCTTCCAGTCTCCTGCAGGTTATCATCATGTACAGGAGTGAGTTGTAGGTCACCTCTTCCTTCCAGTCTCCTGCAGGTTATCATCATGTACAGGAGTGAGTTGTAGGTCACCTCTTCCTTCCAGTCTCCTGCAGGTTATCATCATGTACAGGAGTGAGTTGTAGGTCACCTCTTCCTTCCAGTCTCCTGCAGGTTATCATCATGTACAGGAGTGAGTTGTAGGTCACCTCTTCCTTCCAGTCTCCTGCAGGTTATCATCATGTACAGGAGTGAGTTGTAGGTCACCTCTTCCTTCCAGTCTCCTGCAGGTTATCATCATGTACAGGAGTGAGTTGTAGGTCACCTCTTCCTTCCAGTCTCCTGCAGGTTATCATCATGTACAGGAGTGAGTTGTAGGTCACCTCTTCCTTCCAGTCTCCTGCAGGTTATCATCATGTACAGGAGTGAGTTGTAGGTCACCTCTTCCTTCCAGTCTCCTGCAGGTTATCATCATGTACAGGAGTGAGTTGTAGGTCACCTCTTCCTTCCAGTCTCCTGCAGGTTATCATCATGTACAGGAGTGAGTTGTAGGTCACCTCTTCCTTCCAGTCTCCTGCAGGTTATCATCATGTACAGGAGTGAGTTGTAGGTCACCTCTTCCTTCCAGTCTCCTGCAGGTTATCATCATGTACAGGAGTGAGTTGTAGGTCACCTCTTCCTTCCAGTCTCCTGCAGGTTATCATCATGTACAGGAGTGAGTTGTAGGTCACCTCTTCCTTCCAGTCTCCTGCAGGTTATCATCATGTACAGGAGTGAGTTGTAGGTCACCTCTTCCTTCCAGTCTCCTGCAGGTTATCATCATGTACAGGAGTGAGTTGTAGGTCACCTCTTCCTTCCAGTCTCCTGCAGGTTATCATCATGTACAGGAGTGAGTTGTAGGTCACCTCTTCCTTCCAGTCTCCTGCAGGTTATCATCATGTACAGGAGTGAGTTGTAGGTCACCTCTTCCTTCCAGTCTCCTGCAGGTTATCATCATGTACAGGAGTGAGTTGTAGGTCACCTCTTCCTTCCAGTCTCCTGCAGGTTATCATCATGTACAGGAGTGAGTTGTAGGTCACCTCTTCCTTCCAGTCTCCTGCAGGTTATCATCATGTACAGGAGTGAGTTGTAGGTCACCTCTTCCTTCCAGTCTCCTGCAGGTTATCATCATGTACAGGAGTGAGTTGTAGGTCACCTCTTCCTTCCAGTCTCCTGCAGGTTATCATCATGTACAGGAGTGAGTTGTAGGTCACCTCTTCCTTCCAGTCTCCTGCAGGTTATCATCATGTACAGGAGTGAGTTGTAGGTCACCTCTTCCTTCCAGTCTCCTGCAGGTTATCATCATGTACAGGAGTGAGTTGTAGGTCACCTCTTCCTTCCAGTCTCCTGCAGGTTATCATCATGTACAGGAGTGAGTTGTAGGTCACCTCTTCCTTCCAGTCTCCTGCAGGTTATCATCATGTACAGGAGTGAGTTGTAGGTCACCTCTTCCTTCCAGTCTCCTGCAGGTTATCATCATGTACAGGAGTGAGTTGTAGGTCACCTCTTCCTTCCAGTCTCCTGCAGGTTATCATCATGTACAGGAGTGAGTTGTAGGTCACCTCTTCCTTCCAGTCTCCTGCAGGTTATCATCATGTACAGGAGTGAGTTGTAGGTCACCTCTTCCTTCCAGTCTCCTGCAGGTTATCATCATGTACAGGAGTGAGTTGTAGGTCACCTCTTCCTTCCAGTCTCCTGCAGGTTATCATCATGTACAGGAGTGAGTTGTAGGTCACCTCTTCCTTCCAGTCTCCTGCAGGTTATCATCATGTACAGGAGTGAGTTGTAGGTCACCTCTTCCTTCCAGTCTCCTGCAGGTTATCATCATGTACAGGAGTGAGTTGTAGGTCACCTCTTCCTTCCAGTCTCCTGCAGGTTATCATCATGTACAGGAGTGAGTTGTAGGTCACCTCTTCCTTCCAGTCTCCTGCAGGTTATCATCATGTACAGGAGTGAGTTGTAGGTCACCTCTTCCTTCCAGTCTCCTGCAGGTTATCATCATGTACAGGAGTGAGTTGTAGGTCACCTCTTCCTTCCAGTCTCCTGCAGGTTATCATCATGTACAGGAGTGAGTTGTAGGTCACCTCTTCCTTCCAGTCTCCTGCAGGTTATCATCATGTACAGGAGTGAGTTGTAGGTCACCTCTTCCTTCCAGTCTCCTGCAGGTTATCATCATGTACAGGAGTGAGTTGTAGGTCACCTCTTCCTTCCAGTCTCCTGCAGGTTATCATCATGTACAGGAGTGAGTTGTAGGTCACCTCTTCCTTCCAGTCTCCTGCAGGTTATCATCATGTACAGGAGTGAGTTGTAGGTCACCTCTTCCTTCCAGTCTCCTGCAGGTTATCATCATGTACAGGAGTGAGTTGTAGGTCACCTCTTCCTTCCAGTCTCCTGCAGGTTATCATCATGTACAGGAGTGAGTTGTAGGTCACCTCTTCCTTCCAGTCTCCTGCAGGTTATCATCATGTACAGGAGTGAGTTGTAGGTCACCTCTTCCTTCCAGTCTCCTGCAGGTTATCATCATGTACAGGAGTGAGTTGTAGGTCACCTCTTCCTTCCAGTCTCCTGCAGGTTATCATCATGTACAGGAGTGAGTTGTAGGTCACCTCTTCCTTCCAGTCTCCTGCAGGTTATCATCATGTACAGGAGTGAGTTGTAGGTCACCTCTTCCTTCCAGTCTCCTGCAGGTTATCATCATGTACAGGAGTGAGTTGTAGGTCACCTCTTCCTTCCAGTCTCCTGCAGGTTATCATCATGTACAGGAGTGAGTTGTAGGTCACCTCTTCCTTCCAGTCTCCTGCAGGTTATCATCATGTACAGGAGTGAGTTGTAGGTCACCTCTTCCTTCCAGTCTCCTGCAGGTTATCATCATGTACAGGAGTGAGTTGTAGGTCACCTCTTCCTTCCAGTCTCCTGCAGGTTATCATCATGTACAGGAGTGAGTTGTAGGTCACCTCTTCCTTCCAGTCTCCTGCAGGTTATCATCATGTACAGGAGTGAGTTGTAGGTCACCTCTTCCTTCCAGTCTCCTGCAGGTTATCATCATGTACAGGAGTGAGTTGTAGGTCACCTCTTCCTTCCAGTCTCCTGCAGGTTATCATCATGTACAGGAGTGAGTTGTAGGTCACCTCTTCCTTCCAGTCTCCTGCAGGTTATCATCATGTACAGGAGTGAGTTGTAGGTCACCTCTTCCTTCCAGTCTCCTGCAGGTTATCATCATGTACAGGAGTGAGTTGTAGGTCACCTCTTCCTTCCAGTCTCCTGCAGGTTATCATCATGTACAGGAGTGAGTTGTAGGTCACCTCTTCCTTCCAGTCTCCTGCAGGTTATCATCATGTACAGGAGTGAGTTGTAGGTCACCTCTTCCTTCCAGTCTCCTGCAGGTTATCATCATGTACAGGAGTGAGTTGTAGGTCACCTCTTCCTTCCAGTCTCCTGCAGGTTATCATCATGTACAGGAGTGAGTTGTAGGTCACCTCTTCCTTCCAGTCTCCTGCAGGTTATCATCATGTACAGGAGTGAGTTGTAGGTCACCTCTTCCTTCCAGTCTCCTGCAGGTTATCATCATGTACAGGAGTGAGTTGTAGGTCACCTCTTCCTTCCAGTCTCCTGCAGGTTATCATCATGTACAGGAGTGAGTTGTAGGTCACCTCTTCCTTCCAGTCTCCTGCAGGTTATCATCATGTACAGGAGTGAGTTGTAGGTCACCTCTTCCTTCCAGTCTCCTGCAGGTTATCATCATGTACAGGAGTGAGTTGTAGGTCACCTCTTCCTTCCAGTCTCCTGCAGGTTATCATCATGTACAGGAGTGAGTTGTAGGTCACCTCTTCCTTCCAGTCTCCTGCAGGTTATCATCATGTACAGGAGTGAGTTGTAGGTCACCTCTTCCTTCCAGTCTCCTGCAGGTTATCATCATGTACAGGAGTGAGTTGTAGGTCACCTCTTCCTTCCAGTCTCCTGCAGGTTATCATCATGTACAGGAGTGAGTTGTAGGTCACCTCTTCCTTCCAGTCTCCTGCAGGTTATCATCATGTACAGGAGTGAGTTGTAGGTCACCTCTTCCTTCCAGTCTCCTGCAGGTTATCATCATGTACAGGAGTGAGTTGTAGGTCACCTCTTCCTTCCAGTCTCCTGCAGGTTATCATCATGTACAGGAGTGAGTTGTAGGTCACCTCTTCCTTCCAGTCTCCTGCAGGTTATCATCATGTACAGGAGTGAGTTGTAGGTCACCTCTTCCTTCCAGTCTCCTGCAGGTTATCATCATGTACAGGAGTGAGTTGTAGGTCACCTCTTCCTTCCAGTCTCCTGCAGGTTATCATCATGTACAGGAGTGAGTTGTAGGTCACCTCTTCCTTCCAGTCTCCTGCAGGTTATCATCATGTACAGGAGTGAGTTGTAGGTCACCTCTTCCTTCCAGTCTCCTGCAGGTTATCATCATGTACAGGAGTGAGTTGTAGGTCACCTCTTCCTTCCAGTCTCCTGCAGGTTATCATCATGTACAGGAGTGAGTTGTAGGTCACCTCTTCCTTCCAGTCTCCTGCAGGTTATCATCATGTACAGGAGTGAGTTGTAGGTCACCTCTTCCTTCCAGTCTCCTGCAGGTTATCATCATGTACAGGAGTGAGTTGTAGGTCACCTCTTCCTTCCAGTCTCCTGCAGGTTATCATCATGTACAGGAGTGAGTTGTAGGTCACCTCTTCCTTCCAGTCTCCTGCAGGTTATCATCATGTACAGGAGTGAGTTGTAGGTCACCTCTTCCTTCCAGTCTCCTGCAGGTTATCATCATGTACAGGAGTGAGTTGTAGGTCACCTCTTCCTTCCAGTCTCCTGCAGGTTATCATCATGTACAGGAGTGAGTTGTAGGTCACCTCTTCCTTCCAGTCTCCTGCAGGTTATCATCATGTACAGGAGTGAGTTGTAGGTCACCTCTTCCTTCCAGTCTCCTGCAGGTTATCATCATGTACAGGAGTGAGTTGTAGGTCACCTCTTCCTTCCAGTCTCCTGCAGGTTATCATCATGTACAGGAGTGAGTTGTAGGTCACCTCTTCCTTCCAGTCTCCTGCAGGTTATCATCATGTACAGGAGTGAGTTGTAGGTCACCTCTTCCTTCCAGTCTCCTGCAGGTTATCATCATGTACAGGAGTGAGTTGTAGGTCACCTCTTCCTTCCAGTCTCCTGCAGGTTATCATCATGTACAGGAGTGAGTTGTAGGTCACCTCTTCCTTCCAGTCTCCTGCAGGTTATCATCATGTACAGGAGTGAGTTGTAGGTCACCTCTTCCTTCCAGTCTCCTGCAGGTTATCATCATGTACAGGAGTGAGTTGTAGGTCACCTCTTCCTTCCAGTCTCCTGCAGGTTATCATCATGTACAGGAGTGAGTTGTAGGTCACCTCTTCCTTCCAGTCTCCTGCAGGTTATCATCATGTACAGGAGTGAGTTGTAGGTCACCTCTTCCTTCCAGTCTCCTGCAGGTTATCATCATGTACAGGAGTGAGTTGTAGGTCACCTCTTCCTTCCAGTCTCCTGCAGGTTATCATCATGTACAGGAGTGAGTTGTAGGTCACCTCTTCCTTCCAGTCTCCTGCAGGTTATCATCATGTACAGGAGTGAGTTGTAGGTCACCTCTTCCTTCCAGTCTCCTGCAGGTTATCATCATGTACAGGAGTGAGTTGTAGGTCACCTCTTCCTTCCAGTCTCCTGCAGGTTATCATCATGTACAGGAGTGAGTTGTAGGTCACCTCTTCCTTCCAGTCTCCTGCAGGTTATCATCATGTACAGGAGTGAGTTGTAGGTCACCTCTTCCTTCCAGTCTCCTGCAGGTTATCATCATGTACAGGAGTGAGTTGTAGGTCACCTCTTCCTTCCAGTCTCCTGCAGGTTATCATCATGTACAGGAGTGAGTTGTAGGTCACCTCTTCCTTCCAGTCTCCTGCAGGTTATCATCATGTACAGGAGTGAGTTGTAGGTCACCTCTTCCTTCCAGTCTCCTGCAGGTTATCATCATGTACAGGAGTGAGTTGTAGGTCACCTCTTCCTTCCAGTCTCCTGCAGGTTATCATCATGTACAGGAGTGAGTTGTAGGTCACCTCTTCCTTCCAGTCTCCTGCAGGTTATCATCATGTACAGGAGTGAGTTGTAGGTCACCTCTTCCTTCCAGTCTCCTGCAGGTTATCATCATGTACAGGAGTGAGTTGTAGGTCACCTCTTCCTTCCAGTCTCCTGCAGGTTATCATCATGTACAGGAGTGAGTTGTAGGTCACCTCTTCCTTCCAGTCTCCTGCAGGTTATCATCATGTACAGGAGTGAGTTGTAGGTCACCTCTTCCTTCCAGTCTCCTGCAGGTTATCATCATGTACAGGAGTGAGTTGTAGGTCACCTCTTCCTTCCAGTCTCCTGCAGGTTATCATCATGTACAGGAGTGAGTTGTAGGTCACCTCTTCCTTCCAGTCTCCTGCAGGTTATCATCATGTACAGGAGTGAGTTGTAGGTCACCTCTTCCTTCCAGTCTCCTGCAGGTTATCATCATGTACAGGAGTGAGTTGTAGGTCACCTCTTCCTTCCAGTCTCCTGCAGGTTATCATCATGTACAGGAGTGAGTTGTAGGTCACCTCTTCCTTCCAGTCTCCTGCAGGTTATCATCATGTACAGGAGTGAGTTGTAGGTCACCTCTTCCTTCCAGTCTCCTGCAGGTTATCATCATGTACAGGAGTGAGTTGTAGGTCACCTCTTCCTTCCAGTCTCCTGCAGGTTATCATCATGTACAGGAGTGAGTTGTAGGTCACCTCTTCCTTCCAGTCTCCTGCAGGTTATCATCATGTACAGGAGTGAGTTGTAGGTCACCTCTTCCTTCCAGTCTCCTGCAGGTTATCATCATGTACAGGAGTGAGTTGTAGGTCACCTCTTCCTTCCAGTCTCCTGCAGGTTATCATCATGTACAGGAGTGAGTTGTAGGTCACCTCTTCCTTCCAGTCTCCTGCAGGTTATCATCATGTACAGGAGTGAGTTGTAGGTCACCTCTTCCTTCCAGTCTCCTGCAGGTTATCATCATGTACAGGAGTGAGTTGTAGGTCACCTCTTCCTTCCAGTCTCCTGCAGGTTATCATCATGTACAGGAGTGAGTTGTAGGTCACCTCTTCCTTCCAGTCTCCTGCAGGTTATCATCATGTACAGGAGTGAGTTGTAGGTCACCTCTTCCTTCCAGTCTCCTGCAGGTTATCATCATGTACAGGAGTGAGTTGTAGGTCACCTCTTCCTTCCAGTCTCCTGCAGGTTATCATCATGTACAGGAGTGAGTTGTAGGTCACCTCTTCCTTCCAGTCTCCTGCAGGTTATCATCATGTACAGGAGTGAGTTGTAGGTCACCTCTTCCTTCCAGTCTCCTGCAGGTTATCATCATGTACAGGAGTGAGTTGTAGGTCACCTCTTCCTTCCAGTCTCCTGCAGGTTATCATCATGTACAGGAGTGAGTTGTAGGTCACCTCTTCCTTCCAGTCTCCTGCAGGTTATCATCATGTACAGGAGTGAGTTGTAGGTCACCTCTTCCTTCCAGTCTCCTGCAGGTTATCATCATGTACAGGAGTGAGTTGTAGGTCACCTCTTCCTTCCAGTCTCCTGCAGGTTATCATCATGTACAGGAGTGAGTTGTAGGTCACCTCTTCCTTCCAGTCTCCTGCAGGTTATCATCATGTACAGGAGTGAGTTGTAGGTCACCTCTTCCTTCCAGTCTCCTGCAGGTTATCATCATGTACAGGAGTGAGTTGTAGGTCACCTCTTCCTTCCAGTCTCCTGCAGGTTATCATCATGTACAGGAGTGAGTTGTAGGTCACCTCTTCCTTCCAGTCTCCTGCAGGTTATCATCATGTACAGGAGTGAGTTGTAGGTCACCTCTTCCTTCCAGTCTCCTGCAGGTTATCATCATGTACAGGAGTGAGTTGTAGGTCACCTCTTCCTTCCAGTCTCCTGCAGGTTATCATCATGTACAGGAGTGAGTTGTAGGTCACCTCTTCCTTCCAGTCTCCTGCAGGTTATCATCATGTACAGGAGTGAGTTGTAGGTCACCTCTTCCTTCCAGTCTCCTGCAGGTTATCATCATGTACAGGAGTGAGTTGTAGGTCACCTCTTCCTTCCAGTCTCCTGCAGGTTATCATCATGTACAGGAGTGAGTTGTAGGTCACCTCTTCCTTCCAGTCTCCTGCAGGTTATCATCATGTACAGGAGTGAGTTGTAGGTCACCTCTTCCTTCCAGTCTCCTGCAGGTTATCATCATGTACAGGAGTGAGTTGTAGGTCACCTCTTCCTTCCAGTCTCCTGCAGGTTATCATCATGTACAGGAGTGAGTTGTAGGTCACCTCTTCCTTCCAGTCTCCTGCAGGTTATCATCATGTACAGGAGTGAGTTGTAGGTCACCTCTTCCTTCCAGTCTCCTGCAGGTTATCATCATGTACAGGAGTGAGTTGTAGGTCACCTCTTCCTTCCAGTCTCCTGCAGGTTATCATCATGTACAGGAGTGAGTTGTAGGTCACCTCTTCCTTCCAGTCTCCTGCAGGTTATCATCATGTACAGGAGTGAGTTGTAGGTCACCTCTTCCTTCCAGTCTCCTGCAGGTTATCATCATGTACAGGAGTGAGTTGTAGGTCACCTCTTCCTTCCAGTCTCCTGCAGGTTATCATCATGTACAGGAGTGAGTTGTAGGTCACCTCTTCCTTCCAGTCTCCTGCAGGTTATCATCATGTACAGGAGTGAGTTGTAGGTCACCTCTTCCTTCCAGTCTCCTGCAGGTTATCATCATGTACAGGAGTGAGTTGTAGGTCACCTCTTCCTTCCAGTCTCCTGCAGGTTATCAT
Organism: Protopterus annectens; assembly: GCF_019279795.1. Classification (NCBI taxonomy): domain Eukaryota; kingdom Metazoa; phylum Chordata; order Ceratodontiformes; family Protopteridae; genus Protopterus; species Protopterus annectens. The sequence continues at coordinate 273,158,487 of NC_056739.1, forward strand.
CATGTACAGGAGTGAGTTGTAGGTCACCTCTTCCTTCCAGTCTCCTGCAGGTTATCATCATGTACAGGAGTGAGTTGTAGGTCACCTCTTCCTTCCAGTCTCCTGCAGGTTATCATCATGTACAGGAGTGAGTTGTAGGTCACCTCTTCCTTCCAGTCTCCTGCAGGTTATCATCATGTACAGGAGTGAGTTGTAGGTCACCTCTTCCTTCCAGTCTCCTGCAGGTTATCATCATGTACAGGAGTGAGTTGTAGGTCACCTCTTCCTTCCAGTCTCCTGCAGGTTATCATCATGTACAGGAGTGAGTTGTAGGTCACCTCTTCCTTCCAGTCTCCTGCAGGTTATCATCATGTACAGGAGTGAGTTGTAGGTCACCTCTTCCTTCCAGTCTCCTGCAGGTTATCATCATGTACAGGAGTGAGTTGTAGGTCACCTCTTCCTTCCAGTCTCCTGCAGGTTATCATCATGTACAGGAGTGAGTTGTAGGTCACCTCTTCCTTCCAGTCTCCTGCAGGTTATCATCATGTACAGGAGTGAGTTGTAGGTCACCTCTTCCTTCCAGTCTCCTGCAGGTTATCATCATGTACAGGAGTGAGTTGTAGGTCACCTCTTCCTTCCAGTCTCCTGCAGGTTATCATCATGTACAGGAGTGAGTTGTAGGTCACCTCTTCCTTCCAGTCTCCTGCAGGTTATCATCATGTACAGGAGTGAGTTGTAGGTCACCTCTTCCTTCCAGTCTCCTGCAGGTTATCATCATGTACAGGAGTGAGTTGTAGGTCACCTCTTCCTTCCAGTCTCCTGCAGGTTATCATCATGTACAGGAGTGAGTTGTAGGTCACCTCTTCCTTCCAGTCTCCTGCAGGTTATCATCATGTACAGGAGTGAGTTGTAGGTCACCTCTTCCTTCCAGTCTCCTGCAGGTTATCATCATGTACAGGAGTGAGTTGTAGGTCACCTCTTCCTTCCAGTCTCCTGCAGGTTATCATCATGTACAGGAGTGAGTTGTAGGTCACCTCTTCCTTCCAGTCTCCTGCAGGTTATCATCATGTACAGGAGTGAGTTGTAGGTCACCTCTTCCTTCCAGTCTCCTGCAGGTTATCATCATGTACAGGAGTGAGTTGTAGGTCACCTCTTCCTTCCAGTCTCCTGCAGGTTATCATCATGTACAGGAGTGAGTTGTAGGTCACCTCTTCCTTCCAGTCTCCTGCAGGTTATCATCATGTACAGGAGTGAGTTGTAGGTCACCTCTTCCTTCCAGTCTCCTGCAGGTTATCATCATGTACAGGAGTGAGTTGTAGGTCACCTCTTCCTTCCAGTCTCCTGCAGGTTATCATCATGTACAGGAGTGAGTTGTAGGTCACCTCTTCCTTCCAGTCTCCTGCAGGTTATCATCATGTACAGGAGTGAGTTGTAGGTCACCTCTTCCTTCCAGTCTCCTGCAGGTTATCATCATGTACAGGAGTGAGTTGTAGGTCACCTCTTCCTTCCAGTCTCCTGCAGGTTATCATCATGTACAGGAGTGAGTTGTAGGTCACCTCTTCCTTCCAGTCTCCTGCAGGTTATCATCATGTACAGGAGTGAGTTGTAGGTCACCTCTTCCTTCCAGTCTCCTGCAGGTTATCATCATGTACAGGAGTGAGTTGTAGGTCACCTCTTCCTTCCAGTCTCCTGCAGGTTATCATCATGTACAGGAGTGAGTTGTAGGTCACCTCTTCCTTCCAGTCTCCTGCAGGTTATCATCATGTACAGGAGTGAGTTGTAGGTCACCTCTTCCTTCCAGTCTCCTGCAGGTTATCATCATGTACAGGAGTGAGTTGTAGGTCACCTCTTCCTTCCAGTCTCCTGCAGGTTATCATCATGTACAGGAGTGAGTTGTAGGTCACCTCTTCCTTCCAGTCTCCTGCAGGTTATCATCATGTACAGGAGTGAGTTGTAGGTCACCTCTTCCTTCCAGTCTCCTGCAGGTTATCATCATGTACAGGAGTGAGTTGTAGGTCACCTCTTCCTTCCAGTCTCCTGCAGGTTATCATCATGTACAGGAGTGAGTTGTAGGTCACCTCTTCCTTCCAGTCTCCTGCAGGTTATCATCATGTACAGGAGTGAGTTGTAGGTCACCTCTTCCTTCCAGTCTCCTGCAGGTTATCATCATGTACAGGAGTGAGTTGTAGGTCACCTCTTCCTTCCAGTCTCCTGCAGGTTATCATCATGTACAGGAGTGAGTTGTAGGTCACCTCTTCCTTCCAGTCTCCTGCAGGTTATCATCATGTACAGGAGTGAGTTGTAGGTCACCTCTTCCTTCCAGTCTCCTGCAGGTTATCATCATGTACAGGAGTGAGTTGTAGGTCACCTCTTCCTTCCAGTCTCCTGCAGGTTATCATCATGTACAGGAGTGAGTTGTAGGTCACCTCTTCCTTCCAGTCTCCTGCAGGTTATCATCATGTACAGGAGTGAGTTGTAGGTCACCTCTTCCTTCCAGTCTCCTGCAGGTTATCATCATGTACAGGAGTGAGTTGTAGGTCACCTCTTCCTTCCAGTCTCCTGCAGGTTATCATCATGTACAGGAGTGAGTTGTAGGTCACCTCTTCCTTCCAGTCTCCTGCAGGTTATCATCATGTACAGGAGTGAGTTGTAGGTCACCTCTTCCTTCCAGTCTCCTGCAGGTTATCATCATGTACAGGAGTGAGTTGTAGGTCACCTCTTCCTTCCAGTCTCCTGCAGGTTATCATCATGTACAGGAGTGAGTTGTAGGTCACCTCTTCCTTCCAGTCTCCTGCAGGTTATCATCATGTACAGGAGTGAGTTGTAGGTCACCTCTTCCTTCCAGTCTCCTGCAGGTTATCATCATGTACAGGAGTGAGTTGTAGGTCACCTCTTCCTTCCAGTCTCCTGCAGGTTATCATCATGTACAGGAGTGAGTTGTAGGTCACCTCTTCCTTCCAGTCTCCTGCAGGTTATCATCATGTACAGGAGTGAGTTGTAGGTCACCTCTTCCTTCCAGTCTCCTGCAGGTTATCATCATGTACAGGAGTGAGTTGTAGGTCACCTCTTCCTTCCAGTCTCCTGCAGGTTATCATCATGTACAGGAGTGAGTTGTAGGTCACCTCTTCCTTCCAGTCTCCTGCAGGTTATCATCATGTACAGGAGTGAGTTGTAGGTCACCTCTTCCTTCCAGTCTCCTGCAGGTTATCATCATGTACAGGAGTGAGTTGTAGGTCACCTCTTCCTTCCAGTCTCCTGCAGGTTATCATCATGTACAGGAGTGAGTTGTAGGTCACCTCTTCCTTCCAGTCTCCTGCAGGTTATCATCATGTACAGGAGTGAGTTGTAGGTCACCTCTTCCTTCCAGTCTCCTGCAGGTTATCATCATGTACAGGAGTGAGTTGTAGGTCACCTCTTCCTTCCAGTCTCCTGCAGGTTATCATCATGTACAGGAGTGAGTTGTAGGTCACCTCTTCCTTCCAGTCTCCTGCAGGTTATCATCATGTACAGGAGTGAGTTGTAGGTCACCTCTTCCTTCCAGTCTCCTGCAGGTTATCATCATGTACAGGAGTGAGTTGTAGGTCACCTCTTCCTTCCAGTCTCCTGCAGGTTATCATCATGTACAGGAGTGAGTTGTAGGTCACCTCTTCCTTCCAGTCTCCTGCAGGTTATCATCATGTACAGGAGTGAGTTGTAGGTCACCTCTTCCTTCCAGTCTCCTGCAGGTTATCATCATGTACAGGAGTGAGTTGTAGGTCACCTCTTCCTTCCAGTCTCCTGCAGGTTATCATCATGTACAGGAGTGAGTTGTAGGTCACCTCTTCCTTCCAGTCTCCTGCAGGTTATCATCATGTACAGGAGTGAGTTGTAGGTCACCTCTTCCTTCCAGTCTCCTGCAGGTTATCATCATGTACAGGAGTGAGTTGTAGGTCACCTCTTCCTTCCAGTCTCCTGCAGGTTATCATCATGTACAGGAGTGAGTTGTAGGTCACCTCTTCCTTCCAGTCTCCTGCAGGTTATCATCATGTACAGGAGTGAGTTGTAGGTCACCTCTTCCTTCCAGTCTCCTGCAGGTTATCATCATGTACAGGAGTGAGTTGTAGGTCACCTCTTCCTTCCAGTCTCCTGCAGGTTATCATCATGTACAGGAGTGAGTTGTAGGTCACCTCTTCCTTCCAGTCTCCTGCAGGTTATCATCATGTACAGGAGTGAGTTGTAGGTCACCTCTTCCTTCCAGTCTCCTGCAGGTTATCATCATGTACAGGAGTGAGTTGTAGGTCACCTCTTCCTTCCAGTCTCCTGCAGGTTATCATCATGTACAGGAGTGAGTTGTAGGTCACCTCTTCCTTCCAGTCTCCTGCAGGTTATCATCATGTACAGGAGTGAGTTGTAGGTCACCTCTTCCTTCCAGTCTCCTGCAGGTTATCATCATGTACAGGAGTGAGTTGTAGGTCACCTCTTCCTTCCAGTCTCCTGCAGGTTATCATCATGTACAGGAGTGAGTTGTAGGTCACCTCTTCCTTCCAGTCTCCTGCAGGTTATCATCATGTACAGGAGTGAGTTGTAGGTCACCTCTTCCTTCCAGTCTCCTGCAGGTTATCATCATGTACAGGAGTGAGTTGTAGGTCACCTCTTCCTTCCAGTCTCCTGCAGGTTATCATCATGTACAGGAGTGAGTTGTAGGTCACCTCTTCCTTCCAGTCTCCTGCAGGTTATCATCATGTACAGGAGTGAGTTGTAGGTCACCTCTTCCTTCCAGTCTCCTGCAGGTTATCATCATGTACAGGAGTGAGTTGTAGGTCACCTCTTCCTTCCAGTCTCCTGCAGGTTATCATCATGTACAGGAGTGAGTTGTAGGTCACCTCTTCCTTCCAGTCTCCTGCAGGTTATCATCATGTACAGGAGTGAGTTGTAGGTCACCTCTTCCTTCCAGTCTCCTGCAGGTTATCATCATGTACAGGAGTGAGTTGTAGGTCACCTCTTCCTTCCAGTCTCCTGCAGGTTATCATCATGTACAGGAGTGAGTTGTAGGTCACCTCTTCCTTCCAGTCTCCTGCAGGTTATCATCATGTACAGGAGTGAGTTGTATGTCACCTCTTCCTTCCATTCTCCTGCAGGCTACCTAATTATAAGATATTCCTTGTGTCCTTATAAATGACTGTCTTTCTGCTTCATGTCAACTTTGTAGAGCACCCTGCTTGACACTGGACCGCAGGTTTATTTTTTATGAAATTCCATTGAGGGATTTCTTGTCTGGTTACAGGTCCAAAACATCCAGGAATAAGCCATCCTTACTGCATTGGGGTAGAACATTCATGGTTCTACCACAAGCATCAGCTTTATTTCTATTTGGATTTCAGTTGGGAAGTACATTACCTCATTGAAGGAGGCACACAGGAAGAACCTCTTTCTGTGGGGACTTGGTCAGCGGAACATACCACTCTCAAATCATTCCCCCCATAGAGAAGAAAGGCCACCAGAGTCACCTCCCACAGTGGCAGGTACTCATCCATTTTCCCTGTTACTATTTAGTCTCCTGAAGAGGGCTTTGCATTTCCATGTCATAAATGCCTTGAGCTGATTTATGGCAAACATTGCAATACACCCTTGGGCCCCATACACCTACTCCCATCTGGACTTCTGCAGTCTCTAGTTTATTTTTCTAGAGAAGCTTGAGAGACTCTTTAAAATATCCTCCCCACTGATTTGTAGCACTGCTTTGAAAAATGATATCCCCAATATTTGATCTCTAACTGATTTAGCAACAGCAATACAAAGTACAAGCGAGGGACTAGCTTCCTCAAGCATGTCATCAACTGAGCAGTCCAGTCAATAGCAGCTTTGATTTACCCCACTGATGCAGAGCTAAAATAAATTAGAAGTTTAAGAGAGCTGGCTTTCTAATCCTTCTTTGGCTGTGTTATATTTAGATAAAGAGGTGCAAAATATTTGGGTAGTCAGTCATTATGCATAATTCAAATGGGGAAATCATGACATAAGTATACACAGTGACATACATGAGGTACATGAAAAACAGGATACAGTTACATACGCCAACAGCTGTAGTCACATATGTGCAGTGACAATAGTACCATGATCCTTTGTACATTATTAGAGATATATGAACAAAGTAGAAAACAAGAACAGAAGTGTGGTATACAAACTGAGTGGATGTATATGTGTAATGCATGCTGTTTATTTCATCCAATGATTTCTTCAAGGACTGATTTGGCAGCCTGATTCATTGAGTGCTGCAATGGCTGAGTTAGACTATAGTCCACTGACATTCAGTCAGCTATAGTATAAATGAAGGGTTTCCCCTTTGGTTATGGTTGTGCAACTGTGAAGTCAGTAGTATACAAGGGTATGTGGGAGTGAAGCCCCCCATGTCAGTGGATGTAGGGGCAAGGTCAAACACATAATTCATGTATTTACTTTAATTTTATTACTGTAGGTGTTTGTTGGTAAAATGCCGTAGGTTTATTGTATTGTATTGTTATACAGTAATTTACTGATCATGACTATAGTTGCAGTGAATGGGGTATTTGACTAGATTTTATGATTACTTGTGACTTGATTAGTTGTACTTTTCATGAATGCTTACACACTGTTTAACAAATGTTTCATCAAATGTATTGCCAGTAAATTTAGGGATCTATTCAATAACTGCAGTCAAACTTTAACTACACAAATCATTCCCCATGGCAGTGGAAGAACAGTGCCATATAGAATATTCTTAAATTGTTGATCCTTGGCATTGGAATTTGCAGATTTCTCTAGATTTGTGTGTTGCCTATCCAAGGATGCAAATTTCTGCAGTTTTTCCTTTGTATCCAAACTTCTGCATAAGCAAAATTAAAGTGCTATGATTTGGACCACTTTTGATGGTGTCTTACTTGATTTTGTGGATGGAGAATCTGCCTGCAGGAAGAATTATCTCTGATGTCTACTTAGCCTTTGAGACATATGGGACTAGAAAGAGTATAGGTGGAATGGTTCTGCTGTCCCCACAGGAACTGTTGAAAAAGCATGGTGCAGTGAGGATACTTAAGGAAAAGTATTTCCTGTCACATGGCACAACTGGCTATGAGCCTGTTCCACCCGTTATTCTCTTAGAATCTGTTTAACTGTGTCATATCTGTAATAACCCTGAGCCCTGCCAGTGAATGATACTTAACTGCTTGCTGACCTCATGGAATTCCTATCTGCACTGAGAACTGTTGTTTTATATCTTCTGGATTTCCTAGGAGGTGTCTTAATCTCTCACAATGAGACATCCAAGTTATTTTTCCTACTACCTTCTTTCTCTCAAAAGCCATTTGGCCTTCTGAGAGTGGACAAATCCTTACTGCAGGAAGCCTAGAGAGTTCAAGTCACCCAGCACAAGAACATGGCCTTGTAAAACCCTGGGGTTCTATGAGTAAACAGAGCAAACCAAGGAATGGTGGTAGGCTGAAGGGATGTATGGAGATATATTTTCCACCTTCCATGCTTCTATCCTCCAGGCTTATTGCTTCTCGAGGCTACTGAAGCATATCATGTAACTTGTATTCAGGTCCCAATTTGGACTTAACCTGTACTTTTGACCAACATCAGGGATGACCCTCTAGTCATAGACTTCATATTTGTTGTAAGCTGGACTTTTATACTCCATTACCTTACCAATTAAGATATTTTGTGAGTCTTTCAGACATCTTAGCCTGAACAGTCAGAGGGCAACTGCTTTGGGGATGAATGTTCTCTGACCTCCTCATAGCCATTGGATGTTTGGGACAAAACTGAAATACTAATTGACTACTTCTGGTGCCTTCATCAGTAGATCTGCTAATGGAGTCTGTAAAAAGGATGAAGCACAGGGGCATCACCTTGCATCATAGGCAGAGGCCATTAAAGATTCCACTTCTCTCCATTTCCTTATAGGCTGCATTCTCATGTTGTGCTGCCCATGCAGTCAAACCTTCACACAGACTCCCACTCCTCTTCTGACTGACCTCATGTAGCTCCACTTGAACCAGTTACTCTCATCTAAACTTTCAGAAATGAGACCACTGGACACTTCAATTAAATAAAAATGCAGCTGTGACTAGGAGGAGACCCATGTCAGGTGATTTCTACTACAAGCAGGTACCGTTGTTTTCAAATCTTCTAAATGAGTCATGTTGTATGTGTCCAGGTAGTCCTCCAGATAACCATTCCTCATCCATTTCTAGCCAGTATTCTGAAAATTTCATCGACCTAGCATGTTGCTGGTTCTCTTTCATCCAGGCTTCCAGAGTAGACTCAGCCTGTGTGTTCAGAGACTTCTCCCTAACTCTAAGAAATCAAGCCACCTACTACCTCTATGTGCAGTACTCCTACTGATATAACTTTATGTACTTTTCATTAGATTCTGTGAAATGGAAGAAGTCACTTTGATATTTTAGGTCCATGAATTTGCATGATAGAGTAGTGCTACAAAGTGTTAATCAAATTTAATATCCCTAGCTTGTTTCCTGATCAAGTCTGAATAGTCTTGCTGTATGCAGAAATGTCTCTTGATTTCACTGAGATGCATGTACTTTGTGGCAACCATTGTGGAAGTCTGTAATACAGAAACAACCACGGCATCACTGGGGAGTTGTTCTGCTTCGGTCACACTCATAAAGTTCTAAGCAATGCAGCAAGCAAATGCATTAGAAAACAATAGAGCGGGTGTTTTCAGAAACAGGGAGGACAAGGGCACAGAAAAGGGGAGTGGAGAGGGACATCTGTGATAGGGTAATCAGTGGACTCTGTGTTATAGGTAGTGTAATGCATCAGGTGGTTGGGTTGACAAGAATGGAAGAGCCATGGAGGGGAGTACTCAGAGTGGAAAAAACGAAGAAGATGTGCTACTTATTGGGTAAAGTTGAATTTATTACTGTGTAGCTCTGATGATAAAGAAACTGTTTTTTAACTGAAAAAAAAAAACAGAAAGTCCTGAAAACCTCAGTGTACTGGCTGTGGCAATACTCTGATATTTTTATGCTTATACTCTGATAGTTCTATGCTTACACTCTGATATTTTTATGCTTATTTTTATGCTTACACTCTGATATTTTGTATGCTTACACTCTGATATTTTTATGCTTACACTCTGATATTTTTATGCTTATACTCTGATATTTGTATGCTTACACTCTGATATTTTTATGCTTTCACTCTGATATTTTTATGCTTATACTCTGATATTTTTATGCTTACACTGATATTTTTATGCTTATACTCTGATATTTTTATGCTTACACTCTGATATTTTTATGCTTATACTCTGATATTTTTATGCTTACACTGATATTTTTATGCTTATTTTTATGCTTACACTCTATTTTTATGCTTATACTCTGATATTTTTATGCTTACACTCTGATATTTTTATGCTTTCACTCTGATATTTTTATGCTTATACTCTGATATTTTTATGCTTACACTCTGATATTTTTATGCTTATACTCTGATATTTTTATGCTTACACTCTGATATTTTATGCTTATTTTTATGCTTACACTCTGATATTTTATGCTTACACTCTGATATTTTTATGCTTATACTCTGATATTTTTATGCTTACACTCTGATATTTTTATGCTTATACTCTGATATTTTTATGCTTACACTCTGATATTTTTATGCTTATACTCTGATATTTTTATGCTTACACTCTGATATTTTTATGCTTATTTTTATGCTTACACTCTGATATTTTTATGCTTACACTCTGATATTTTTATGCTTATACTCTATTTTTATGCTTACACTCTGATATTTTTATGCTTATACTCTATTTTTATGCTTACACTCTGATATTTTTATGCTTACACTCTGATATTTTTATGCTTTCACTCTGATATTTTTATGCTTATACTCTGATATTTTTATGCTTACACTCTGATATTTTTATGCTTATACTCTATTTTTATGCTTACACTCTGATATTTTTATGCTTACACTCTGATATTTTTATGCTTATACTCTATTTTTATGCTTACACTCTGATATTTTTATGCTTACACTCTGATATTTTTATGCTTTCACTCTGATATTTTTATGCTTATACTCTGATATTTTTATGCTTACACTCTGATATTTTTATGCTTATACACTGATATTTTTATGCTTACACTCTGATATTTTTATGCTTATACTCTATTTTTATGCTTACACTCTGATATTTTTATGCTTACACTCTGATATTTTTATGCTTATACTCTATTTTTATGCTTACACTCTGATATTTTTATGCTTACACTCTGATATTTTTATGCTTATACTCTGATATTTTTATGCTTTCACTCTGATATTTTTATGTGTGCATATGAGCATGGGAGGGTGTCTGACTGCAGTGCATGCTAAAGTAGTGAGCTCTATGTTGTCTCATTTCTGCACATTAAGAAAAGAACGTGGCATAGAGCAGCAGCTCTACATTTATCCAGGGCAGACTTTTCTGCTCAGTGTCCTGCAGAGATCTGTCAGCATGTTTTGCTTTTTGAGTGTATCCTTTATTTCAGGTTTAGCCTGGCATCACCTGAACAGCTACAAAACTGTGACCTAAATCCATGTGCAGTGGCAGCAGCAGTGATATTTTGGATACACTGACAGATTTTATTTTACCTACTGATAAAAATCACACTCCCTCCAGTCTAATATAGATCACAGCTCCTTTTTCCCCACTGCATGTTGAACTGGATATAGACAGACTTTTCTAGCTGGTGCTATTGCTTTGTGGTACTTTGTCAGTGTGTTCTTCAGTCCTATTTTGGTGTGGATTACATCTGATGACTCATTCGTCTGTGAATTAAATTACTATGGAGGTATAGAAGCTGAAATATTAACATTTGGTCAGAATTTATTTTATTGACAGCAAAAAAAAAAAACTTCACATTTCCTCCAGTCCTGTGTATGTGATATTGTAAATAAGCAGAATTATTTTCTAGACAGAATTTATACACATATGTATATCTTCAGTCCTCATTTGGTATAGCACGTACTTGAAATAATTACTGATTTGCGAATTAAATGCATTTTAATGACTAAAAAAAAATCTATGTCCACTGAATACTGAGGCTCCTTTTTACATTCTGTATGGAATCATAAATAGTCAAGCTTTTCTTTTAACCTTTGTTCTCTACTTGACACACTGCAAGCCCTCAAGCCCTCTCCCTCCCCCTTTGGTAGCAGCAGTCTGGGATATTCCATTATGCTGTGTGGACTCCTCGATTACTCAAGAAGTTGGCCTTATGGCATAATTCATAATATTGCTGGGAATCAAGGACGCAACTGAGAGTAGCTGACTGGGAAGTTGGAGCCCAACTCTTATTGGCAGCCAGTCAGCATTCCCATCCCAGGAGGAGCAGAGTGCAGTGGCACCAACACATCTGATGCATGCATGGGCCCACCAGGCAAAGAGCATTGTGGTACACCCCTTAAGACTGTTGCTGGCCTATGAGACTCCAGGTCTCCATGAAGGTTCACACAGGCAGCTGACACTTTCCCCAATGTCCTACTGAGATGGAAGAGCGTCTTCATCATATCATCTGCTGTAGAAGCTCATCACTGTCTTAAGCCCATTTCTACACTCAGATTAGCAGTGTTGAGGTGAGGTACCTTGCTTCTTCTCCATCACGTTAGCATAGAAATTGACATTTTTTTGTTGCATTTGTTTGGATTTTTTTTCAAAGGCTTCCAATGAACATGGGGCATATTCAATTGGATAGCCTGTTATTTAAAATATTGCTAGTAACAATAACAATAATAATACATAAATAATTAATGATTTGTGAAATTGCAAATTAAATCAGTTTTCATACCATTGTAGTAGTATTTATTGTCATCTGTCAAATAATCAGAGTTTACTGATTAAAAAAAATAAAATCACAGTCCATTCCACTGAAGGCTGGCATTCACTTTCCTGTACTTTGTGTGGAATTAGATATAAGCAGACTATTTTTTCCTAAAAAGGAGAGAAAACAACACAAAGAATAGTGGTATTCTTTAAGTTTAACTTTATTCATTTAAAGCAGAGTATCATTCTAGGGGATGTGGCACAAGGAACTGTAACAAAAGCAAGGTCACTCACTATCTCTCATTCTCTCTCCCTAGTAGAATAAACTGGATAATCATCATTCTACTAGGAAAAAAAACTCTACTTAATCTCCCAGTGGTTTGTCCAACACTTTTGCAATCAGCAATGCAGATAGATTACCACTTCCAAATAACCTTTCCATTCAGATATCTGCTCCAGTGCCATGTTTAGAGTCAATGATCCCCATTTGTTCTATTATCCTGGTATTGTTAAATATTCTTCCTCAGTCTGCCAATAATAAGCAGCAGGCCTTTGAAACAAAAAGACAAACAAATGTGTTATATCTTGGAAAAAGAAGCTTAAAAGGCTATATTAAGACTGTGCATTGAACATCGTAACATATGAATGGTTTAAAGTAAATGATAAATCAGGAAATCCTAACAATTTTAAAGGTGGTTGTATCTCTTTTAGGGAAACAAATTTAGAATTTTATGAATTATAGGAAATACACAGCTTCTAATAGAAAATTATTTGTCTATAATCTAACACCTGCTATAAAACAATCATTAATGAACTCAATGAATTCGACCAAATGTGAATGAGAGACATTCTAGAATAAGTTTTTCTTTTGTTAAAAATCATGTCTTTACAGTCCGGAACAATTGCAAAAATTTACTGACAGCAAATGGTGTGCCAGTAAGTGATACCCACTGTAATCACAACACCAAGGAACTTCACCAAAGTTACCTGGTAAGGTGAGTGAAGTGTGTTCTACAGTTAAATATCAACAAATGTTCATCATATTGATCACAAATCTTCTCCATTTGGCAGATGGACCAACAGACTGTACACACACACACACACACACACACACACACACACACACACACACACACACACACACACACACATTCCGAAACATCGAATTTCATATGATCAAGACCATATGATCGATGTTTTGGAATATCGAAATTCGAAAACAAATAAACAAAAAAACAACAATTTAAATATTTCTGCAGGGGGGCAAGCCCCTCTGCACCTCTCATACCCCCGCTACTTAAATATTCCAACTCTGAGATCACATTACAGTGAGGAAAAGGGAAAGCTCCCATTCTGCGCTGTATGAAGATCTCCATTCACTATGTTGGGATTCCGAAAGTTTGATCATATGGTCTCAGCCATTTGAAATTCAATCTTCCATTATTTCGGCATTGTGAAGTGTTCCCATATATATATATATATATATATATATATATATATATATATATATATAGAGAGAGAGAGAGAGAGATATTTATATATATATGTGTATTAGAAAATGACCTGATCTGTGGTGCATAAACCTCATTATAATGCATATGCAAAAAGCATTACAGTGTTATGTTACAGAGTTGCAATCTGTTGCACAATACAGCCTCAGAACATCATACATAACTAGCATGGAGCTTGCTCCAGCTAATTAATCGGGCATATATCATATTACCTGACTAGATGTCGGTAAACACTTTGAAAATGTAATGTTTGTCCCTGACTTAACTGTTTAATATTCATCTTGCTCTTGACAAGATCTCCTCCTCATGACCATTTTGGGGGAACAGGGAATATTAACTAATCTGTCATTGCTCCTGGTTTCAATCTAATATGTGGTAAAGATGACTGTTATGGTTGCTACCTGTTGGTTGTTTATAAACATATATATATCAGGGTGAGCTCTCTACTTATCACCCTATGAATGGCAAAGAAGAGTTTTACTTTTTCTGGTCTCCCTGTATAGTTAAGTTTCCCTGCATTCATTCTTATCTCTCGTTTTCAGTGACCTGGCCTATATGAGTAAACAGCCACAATCAGTCAATAATGAGCCTGACAAATATTTCATATACAGGTAGTAATACGTCCTTACTTCTACTGACAGCTGTTTGTAAGATGTTACTTAAAATGCAATAGCATATTCTCTTTCACTACATTTGTTGTTCTGGCTTCAAGTTAAAAATGGCAATTAATTATTACTCATAAATATCTTCCAGTAACTACTAAAGGGAATGTATGAATCACATCACCAAAGTGCAAAACATTATATTTGAAGGTAGTGAACAATGCCTGGTTACTGCTGGACCACAAAGGGAATCTAGGAGGTGTTGCATCCTAGTTTGATCTTTAGAGTTCATCATTATAGGTCCGATTTTGGAGTCATTAACAAGCTTGTTTTCTCAGATTCCATTGCTTGATGATAAATTTGACATAAAGATATTAAAAAGAAATAGGCCCACTCATGACCCGTGAGGTACCACCCTATTAAAAACTACACTGTCTGTGTAAATGTCTGTTATTTTTACTGTACATCTTTTTACTCATAACCATTTCCTAATCCAGCTGATTATCACCCCAGCAATGTTGAGATTCTCCATTTCCACCAATATCATTCTGTGAGGAACTGAGACAAAATTGGATAAATGCAGGTATGTGATTTTCACTGCTAGTTTGTGATCCAAGAACTCTGCAAAATAATTTAAAAAATTGTAACAAGTTCAAGCATGAACGTTCCATTGAGAATCCATGCTGATCTGTATCTTTCTGTAATCTGATTCTTTCCAGGATATTACTCAGAAGAACTCTCTCATAACGTTTTCCAATAATATTTCTATTCTAGGTTAAAGAAGTAGAGGCCATTGCAGTTCATTTTCATTTGCTAAGCACCTAGGTGTTATATAAGAGCCAGTAATAAGTAAACTCTTACAGATGTAGGAGAGTATGCTGAAGCTTTTGTCTGTCGCTTGCATGAACTATCTGAAAATTTGGTTTCAATAGACAAAAGATGAGCAAACTAGAAACAGAATTTTGATTGGTATGATGTATTTCAAAAGTTGCATCTAGAAGTAAATTTTCCTTTGGAAAAGTTGATTTACTTTCCTAGAGGATGAACTGTTAATGATACAAAATACTAACATGAATTTGACAAATGATATATGTGATGTAAAACACAAAGACAGCTTCAGTAAAAAACAAGATTCTTGCAAGATTAATCCTGTGAATGGCAAGTTAATGAGTACAACTTTGTTAAATGCGTGACACGTAACTGTTTGTAAGTTGAGTCAGAGCAGTGTGCCACAGGTAGCAGAAGGTGTAAGAAATACAACAAGATGGGACATTTTATTTATTTATATCTAGTGAAAGAAGCAGACACTGAAAATAAGAAAAATGGTCAACAAGCATTGTTCCTGGTTCACTGACTGCTATACCAAAAATTGAATCGGAATAGCAAGTTGAGTTCCTGATTTATGGAACCCTCGTAAGCTTTAATACTGATACAAATGGTGATGCCACAGTGGTATTATATGGTTCTTTCATAACCTTTAGGCAAACTCAAGACCATTCATAGATTTTAGCAATATCTGAGTGGAAAGAGTTGGATTCTACAAAGTCCATACACAAATAATCTCAATAGAGCTGTGGCATGTTTGGTGAGGCTGATTTCCAGGATAAACTGAATTAATATGGATGTGTTGGTGATGTAGATTTGCCTAACTGTGAGACAGTAAAAATTACTGTTCTATATGTCTTAACCAGACCCCGAAGTGTCATCTCCTATTCCTCCAAAGATGCAAATGAACGTAAACATATGCAGAAACTGAAAGTGCAACCTGGGCCAACTGAATAGTGTGGACCTATGGTTCCAATCATTAAAAAATAATCATAGTGTAAGTCTATGTGTTTACTTGGGAAAATTAAATGAGGCTGTTACAAGAAAGAGCTTTATTCCATTACCATGGAAGATAATGCCTTTATACTGGTTGATGCCAGAGTGTCCTCCAAATTAGATGCATTAAGTTGGCTATGGCAGATTTAAAAGCTATCAGCCTTCATATAACTCCAATTCACACCTCTGAACTGGCCCACATTTTGCAGAATGTCTATGTTTTTAACTTAGATTTTTTGTCTGTTCTTCATAAAATGCATGTCTTTCTGACAAATCATGGAGGACTAAAGTCACAAAATAATCACAGGCATTTGAATTTCAAACTTCACATCCTTCAGAAATGCATACTAATGCAAAACGTATTATTCAGTCAACTTTCACCCAAGTTTTTAAGAGCAATATTTAAAATCAGTCCCTTATTTTGGGATTTCTCTGCCCATTGTTTTTGGTTCTGTTCAAAATTTTGTGCTAAGTGGTTGAGAGGTATGCTCTAATCAGAAGGCTTTGTTTCAGAGGACTAATTTGGGATAACTTCAGCAGCAGAAATATTTTGACAAGAGATGGCCAATCTACTCAGTCTACTGCGAGGTCATGAGGATGTTGTTGTTGGAATGGATGATATGATTGTGTTTGATTCCGATAAACAAATGCATAATGTGAGATTAGAGACAGTGCTCCAAAACCATTAGAAGCTCTGGTTGGAAAATTAATACAAATAAATACAATTTTGGAGAGTTTAAAAGCAAATATTTCAGTCACAACATAAGTGCCAGTGGAATTAGACCAGATACAAGCAAGGCCAGAGTGACAACAAAGCTAAAAAAGTATAGCCTGTGAGCTGTGTAAGGCTCTGTTCATGATAAAATTCCTGGGAAATGTTGTACCAGATCTGTCTATAGTGCAATGTCCACTGACAGATTTACTACAGAAAGAGGTCTTTCCTGGTTTTGGGAGGTGCACAAGCTTAAGCATTCACCAAAAATGTACACTGTCCTAATATCTTTTCCAGTATGCACCTACTATGATGTTACGAAATTAACAATTCTGAGTAGAGATATCAAAGTTATGAGCTACGTACTGGTTTACTCCAAATAGATGGACATGTTTTACAACCTGCTGCCTGTTGCTACAGAATCCTAACTGATGCTGAACAGAGACATTCACAAATATAGAAAGCGTCTTGCAAGTGCATGAGCATGTGAGACGTTCTTTGAATACACACTGGGGCTAAAGAACTCTCAGCTCCAAGATAACTACACATTTGATACACTGATTAATACTTATAATTCAGAAAAACCTCTACTGAGATGCCAACGGTAGATATGAGACTGAAACACTGCAATACCAGATCAAACCATGTGCTTGGAAAGCAATTAATAAAGGTTGACATATTATCCAAAAATACAGTATTTGACCTGAAACATACTACTATGGCAAAGTGGCAAGTGACTATGGAAAGGCTAGAAAAGCTAAAATAAGGTATCAACCATTCATATTAAGTTGTAAACAGTTATCAAATATTTAAGGGATGGATGGCCTGCTGCACAGACACAAAATATGTGACGTATGAATACTGCACTGTCAGTGCACAAATGTCTGAACATCATGAATTGTTGCTCTACCATTAAAGAACTGTTGTGCCTTCTTCACGATGTATCAAAGTGCGAAAGCAAATACACAAAGGACACCAATGTCTCACTATTGTGAAAGAGCTTAGATACCTGTATGGTGTCCCAGCATTGAATGTGCACACTGCATAGCATGCATCAAAATGCCAGTTTTGCTTCACACATAAGACAATCTAGAAGAGAGATGATTACTACTAACTCATGTACTACAAGTTTTTGAAATAAAAACATCCACTGACTTCTGTGAGTTTGAAGGAAAGAATTACTTTGTAAAAGTGGACAATTACTCTTGAGAGAAAAAATCTTCATGTGCAGTCCTTTAGTAGCCTCTATATCTTTTCTTAATTCAAGACCATGTTTACCAGATTTCCAACATCTATCAGACTAGTTTTACAGACAGTGGTATGCATTTCATATCTACTGAATTCCAACAGTTTGCTCATATGGCTTCATACATAATATGTCAAGTCCTCATTATCCATAGTTCAGTGGAGCTGCTGAGCGAGTGGTTCAGATGGTTACAAAGGTTATTAGACAACCCAGTCCTCACTGATCACTTATGTCTTACTGTCCACATAATGCTACAAGAGTAAGCCCTGCGCAACTAATGCCTTAGAAAACAAACTAGAACTAACATACCTATGTTGCAATCTAAACTTGAACTAAAAACTATTCCACCTTAATCCAACATGAGAATTGACCAGACATCAAAAACTCTTACAAACATTTTTCTTCAACTAGGTCAATGAGTGCACCCTATGAATGAGGGGGAGAAAAAGTGGGAGATAGCTAGTGATCTAATACAAAAGACTGATAAAGCAAGGTGCTGCATGGTGCAAACTGAAGATGCCACCATTGTGGCTTGTAACTATAGACATATCTGTAATATTTTCAGATAGTCTCCCTGTGAAAGTCATTTGTCAAAGAGTCATACCCAGGTGTTTGAGCAAAGGATGAGGAGGACCTTAGCCAATCAAAATGTTCTGATTTATTTAAAGACTTCGCCACAACCCATTATCTGAGACAAAGGTAGAAGTCCCAAAGCTAAAATGTGTTCCAAAGGTGCTCAGTCTGTCTGAAATCCCTGTGTCATTAACCCAGATGGGACCACTTTCTAATGCTACCCAGACTGTTCAAATGGGAGAGTCTGGAAAAACAATTAATATGCTTTAGCTGTTTGTCAAACACTTTTTCCTCCATTATTTCTTGTCTGATGGGCGTAACTCACAGTAGTCAAGAAGTCTGGCTCCCTAAATACTTCCATTAGTACAGCAGCATCCCAGGGGCAGATACATCGATTTCCTTTTTTTTTGTTTTTGTTTTTTTGGTTCTTTTTTGCATATTAGTAAAATTCCACATTACTGTTCAGAACTTTATAACTACTTCAAATGCTTTTCTTAACAAACAATTGCCAGTCAAAATTGTTCAAAAAGTTTTAAAATCTGCACAGTTTCTTCATTGCATTCAAGAAAATGAAATATGTGGATCACATTTCGAGTCACCATGTACAATGTTTTTGTGACCATCTCTTAACATGTGTATGTGTAGCTTTGGATATGTAGCTTTGGATAAGCTGTGTCTTTAAGAACTGTCTATGCCCATAATGCATTGAGTGGTTGGTCACTTATACAGTTGGAGAAATGAGATGAAGCTGTTAACTGTTTTTCTGTTATGATATCAATTTGTGAGTTATGAAAGTTGCAGAATAACATCAGATACTGATGCCTAGTGCCATTATCAATAACTCTGAACAAAACGTCTAAGTTATCAGAAGTGAGGATCATGACAGTTATCACACCTTACTGTCCTGCTGCCATTAGGCATTTACAGGATATCTTAATGAATAGTGAAAGGGATAAAACTAGCTGCATTTCTGAAGCAGCTGAAATTATGGAAAGTGATTGCCAGCATGGAAGAGTAAAAGAAGCCCACAGAGAGAACCATATGGTACCAGTAAGGAACTTGGGGACCATAAAATTGACTGGAAAAGACAAGCCATAACTGATACACAAAAGACTGAGTAAAAAAGTGATGTGTGCGTTTAGCTCAGAAATTGTTTTATTTATTATATTATCAACTGGTACAGGATGTACATGTTGATTTTGTTGCAACATACACCGTGGGGCAAGTGCTGAAAAAAAAAATCTGTCCCAGGTAAAAAGTCAGTCATATACACTTCTGTGCTCTGAAATTTGATATATATACTTTTGACTTTGTCCCCATACCATTGTATTTTGATGTTTGATTTTGACCCTACGTTGTAGGATTAGTTTACTTGGCCAGTAAACAAACAGATAAGCACATTAATCTGAAAATTAGAAAATTAGTAAACAGGAATAGGCTAAATCCTATATGCATATGCTAATAGAATTTTGGTAACTCTTTAGTGCACAGAAAGTATTACTGCAAAAACTGCCACTAATACTTGGGAATACACTTGTTGCAAAAAGGAAAAAGATAAGCATAAAAAACCTGCAAGAATTAGGTTTCATTAATGAAAACCCACTGTGAAATGTCTGTCTTCCATCTCATGGAAGGACACTGACAATAAATACAAAGCAAAGGGATGAAACTGTTTTTATGTTTGAGATGCTCTTCATCACGTCTCCTGTCCTTGCGAGACCCAATAGTTTGATAGTTGAACTGCAATTCAAACAAAAACAGTAATATTTGAAACTCAGTGTTGCACTATTGATGTGTTTTCCTGTTTCACTGAAATTATGTCACTTAAGCCAAGATTGTGTGAACTGTGAGTAGGTTATACTGAATAAGGAGCACAGCAAGTGAAACCTTTATTGCTGAGGTGTTGAGGCTTTTGCCCACACTTCACTCAGGTCTGTAGTTTCTATTTTATTTTATTTTTTTGCTCAAGTGATGGAAGATGATTGCTTTGAGAAGCATTTTGATTTCATCTCTAACAACTAGTTATGAAAGCATTTAAAATTATAAAAAAACACGTGAGAAGGTCTGTGACAAACCATACAAGAATGTCTGTGTATTCACTGAAAATCTCCTAAGGGGTAATGGATATTCATAGACATTTATAAAATCAGAGGTATGAGCAAACTGCAAGTAGTAGTTTGCTGATGATAGACATGTACATGAGGTCAGTGGGCGATACCATAAGACTGAAGAGTTGTCTGCTTAGATGTATTATGAAGGGAAAGGTTTCTTTACAAAAACAATAGTGGAGCTATGATGTAGGGCACAGGAGTACGCAAACAGTGAAATCAGAACAGGAGGTTTTAGACTTGGGTAAGGTAGGTTAAACGCTGTCGCGTTCCACTGCATACATGAACTTAAGAAAATAACTACAGCTGTCACAAGCTTAGTATACAAATATGTAAAACAAACACTGACATATCATTTACAATGGAGTTTTAACTGAAAGCAGATGCTTTAAGTCATGGATTTTTTTTTTTGTTATGAGAGTGTGAATTTTTAGAATAACTTGTTAGTATTAAAAACTGAATATGAATGAAGAGAGAGATTCAGGAAAGAACTCAATAAGTGAACTAAGAATAAAATGCATTTTTTTCAGTGTTAAGGCTCACTGCTTTGTCCACAAGTATTTACAGGCTTTGGGATCTATTACCCTACATCCAATGCAAGCATGCAAGTTCACTGCCCCTGACAGTCTCACTAAAGATGTGGAAAGATAAAAGAGAGAGCATTAAGTAGTTGTTGATCCCCTGAAGCTAATCACTTGGGTCCTGTCAGAGTTGGAATGTGACACAAGAGACTGCTTATATGTTTACAGGTAATAAATAGGGAATGAAATCTCTAGACTCAAGCCAGCTGATTTATGATGTTTACATGTAAGGGCAAAAGTAAGCCATAGCAGCTCAAACATCATCTACATCTGCAGAAACCTGATGTAACATGAGTATGCAAGGTTACAAGGTCTTGGAGACATTTACTGCTTCCAGGCACATCCCATAATTAAAAGCAAATGCGTGAATGACATCACAGTCAACCTTTTTGTAGTACTGAGTCTGTGGGGTCCGTCTTGATATCCCAAGAAATAATATTGTATAGAGATGGTTTACAGATAATTCAGGCAGATGTTCAGGAATGCAAAAACTATACAATTGCCCTTTTTGTTCTCCCTTATTTGGCTACGATAGCCTCAATGAGTGGCAGGTTTTTTTGCTTTATTTATTTACTTTATGTCACTTTTTTATTTCTCGCTTGCCATGTCATTAAACTACAGCTGCTGAGCTAGTTTTGTGTTTGTCTGGTGTAATAACTGTTCAGTGTATGAATTTAATGAAGCACACTGATGTTCAAGAGTCAGACCCAGGCAAGTAAATAAATATGTCAAGGCTACATATTTAAATGGTGTGTAATTTTTTATTGAATATTACCTAGAGTCTATAATCTGCCAAGTCTTTTGTTCTGAGTAAAATTTAAAAAAAAAGAAAAAAAAAACAGGAAAATGCAGAATGAGGTGAATTCATTAGTCAAGCTGTATAATCTTTGAAACTCTAACTACCACAATATATATATTAAAAAATATTTGGGTAAAATGAGGAAAAGTAACACAATCATTTGGAGACCTCATATATTAACAGCTCCTTCTGAAAAATAAACCTAAGAAAATGAAGTTCATATTTACAATCTTTGGATTTTAACCAATGAACCAGACATAATCTATATCCTTGTTGACTTCATCTTCTTCCTATGAATGTAGTATTTGTTGTTTCTACAAGTGTTAATACATTATTGTCTTACACCCACTGGAGATTTCTACATAAATACAAGGATCACATGCAACATGTAGTCATGTATGTTTTTTTCCTTCATTAATAAGTCTAATGGGCCATCTCTGTCATCTAATACTTTGTTAATACCTACTTTGGATTATATTCTGATCTGTTCCCAACTGGGGGCTACTGTTATTTTATTATATAAGACAACCCTATAAAAATGATAAATACCCTCTATAATTTCTCTCCCAGCTATGACTAAAGAACAGGTTCTCAATGCACTCAGCAAAGCTAAAAACACTGCAATGATGGGTCCTGATAATATCTAAGGATACCTACTAAATAGCTTGAAACACAACCTGATAGGCCCACTAGAATCTGTGTTCTACCACAGCCTACAAACAGGATTCATCTGTAGAAAATTGAGGACTGCAACACCTTCTCACTACACAAAGGGGGACCATCAAAAGACCCATGCAACTGACCCATAAGTTTGACTAGTCTTATATGCAAAGCTATGGAAAGAATTACTGCGGAAATGATAAAGACATAGAAAATCTTCAAAAACTGGACCCACCTCGGTTTGGTTTCATCTAGGACAGGTCATGCCTATTAAACCTGGTGGACTTCTTTGAGAAGGTTACTAGCACCATGGAACAGTACAAAACAGTGCATACTGCCTGCCTCAACCTGGCAGAGGCATTTGACAACATACTTCCCTCATGTATTATATTTAAACTGACAAATTTAGGTAGAAATCCTTATGTCACCCGATGGATAACCAAATGGCTCATGGATAGGACACAAAGTTAGGGTGGGGGAGCCCACCTCTACCATGAGGCCTGTTATTACTGATGTCCCACAAAGCTCAGTACTGTGACCTCTTCTGTTCGATATATACTTCTCTGAAGTCACGGCAAATGTAGTGGGCCTTTGGATAGCCAGATTTACCAATGACTTCAAGCTGTGTGTAATCACTGAATCTCCAAAAGATGTAGATATCCTCCAGGAGGGTCTGACATAGACAAATAACTGGTAACAGAGAACTGTAGCCTAAAAGACAATGCAAAAAATGCATAATTATAACCTTTGGGAAGATGACCCCCCCCCCTACAAATTACAATTGCTAACACTCCCTTAAAAGTAGACTCAGTGATAAGGGACCTGGAAACTAAGGTTGACAGTAACCTGAACTTTGATCATCATGTATCCATGGTGGTGAGAAAATGCTTCTATGTGGCATGGTATCCAGATCTATGGAGATCATAGTCTTGCTATGCTTAGTCATCATTAGACCAATAATCACGTAAAATGCGCCCTTCAGCTTGTACATGATAGGCACTAGCAACAGATGGTGCAGTCAAAGATATTTTCAGGGTGCAAATAAAATGTTGTATGTGGACCACCTCAAAGCCCTGACCATGTATTCAGTCTCCTACAGACAACTGAGGAGCGATCTATGTTTAACTTGCAAGTCATTCTCTGATCCAGCCCTGATGGATTTGCTACACATTCACAAAATGAACAGCACTAGAATTACCCAATAAAAGGATCTTCTAGATCTTGTCTGTGGCATAAACAAAACATGTTGGAGGGACAGGTACTGTATGTCGCTGCTAACTCTAGACAATAGAAACTTTAACATTTTAGGAATAAAGCCAGTCAGGGTTCAGGGGAAATGTGTGGTAAACATATCTACCTACAGAAACACAACTTTTGATTTTTAGTTGTGAACTACTGGCGTTTGCTCTAAATGAAGGAGCAGACAAAAAATGTTGTAACTTGTATGACATGGAACCATAGAACCAAGTTTACTTTATACAAGAATTAGGGCGGCATTGATATAATATTTTGTAACCATGATTAGAAATACATTGAAGTAAACTTACATTTACATTAATTTGGCAGATAGAGGATAAGTCTAGAAGGAATCAGACAAAAATTTATCATGAGGGACCTCTTCTATAAGACAAGACAGACTGCATTACATCTTCAAAGCTTAACATATGAAATACAAGGATACATAACCAGGTATTACTATACAAATAATTTAATAACAAATATGCTTTCACGTACTTCATAATCAGTAAAAGTACTAGAAATATTTATTTAATAAACAGGACATAGCAATGACAAAGAAGCATGCTCCTAAAACAATTGCAATTTGGCATACTGATCAAGGGGTACCTTATGAAATGGGCTTCTTATATAAATATCATTGTCTGAAACGTTTTTTAAAGTGCTTTTTTTCTAGCTATTCATAGCTCATATTATATTCCATAAGTTATTTGGCAGACACCTTTTTTAAGATAAACCATTAAGTTTTAACATTTTACCACCTGAAGCATAACCTGAAGTACTTTTCTTTATTTGTATGAAAACAGTTGACTCAAGGCACTCATCAGCCAATTGACGTCTTTATTTATTTTTACTTTTTATTAATCTTTTGCTGACTAGGTTAGTCCACTAGGATAATGGCTTCTTGTCAGGGGAGACCTGCGTGGTATTTATTGTACTGTGGAAAATTTAGCCTGGACATCTTGGGAATTTCCCTATACATTTTGTGGGCAGAAGTACTGCAAAGGGTCATATGGTGGTTGCAGGATGCACATTGGATTGATGCATCTCTTGATATTACTGATAGTTCAACAAAATTCCAAATTACAGTACTCTGTTCTCATTGATTACCTGATGAAACTCTTATTATCATGTTAAATGCTGAAGATCAAGATATTTTGGTTTCTTGGAGTCAAATCATGGACAAACTAGAGCTGCAAGATGACTTGGTAATGTCTGTGGAAGATATTATACCTACACATAAAGGTACAAAGCATAGCGCTACTTCTGTTTGCCAAGTTTTGGGACATACTGCTATGGTAGATTTGCAAGAGGATAGACCTTTTCTGTTTCTTACACTGCTGAAGTGAAACACTCTCAGTCAAAGAGTATTCAACATTTTATTCAACACTACTTCTTACCTATAGTCTGAATTTCTACTAAATCAGAGGTCTTGGAAATGTATGAGTTACAGTCAAAGACATCTGAGCATTCAAATACATAGCAGAGAAAATACTTACAATTACTTTTAAAACAAAAGATAATTTTTTGCAGTAGACTTAAAAATGATGTTAACTGTGGGTGAATTATATTATCTCTGCAGTTTATTTGAACTTTAAAAGAAAATTAGTAATGTAATTTCACTCTAATGAAGTAGATGAGGCTCAAATTAAGGCTTATTTTTCATAGAAGTGTGAACGTGGTTAAATGAAGAAATCTTAGACATAAGGTTGACATGAACCAAGTAGGACTTTTACAATCATTATGACTTAGTCTAAAAAAACTAAGATTGAATGTAACAAGAAATATTTTATAGATAGTAAAAGTTCAAATAAATAGTAAAAGTTAAAATACATAGTACTAGAGGGGGCACAGAGGTTTGCAGAGGGGAATATTTAAGTATTACGAGGTTAGGGTAAGTAGCAAAAGCTAATTTAAGGTGGTTTATACATAATATTACAGTAACAGACTTGATTATTGAGGTATAGTTCTTTCAGTGTTTTTTTAAAAGTTATTACTGAGTCTAGTTGAGTGATAGAGTGAGGGAGGGCATCACATAGTTTAGCAATTGCACGGGAATAGAGACATTGTCCGGCTCTTTTGTTGAGTTTAGTTACAGTTAGAAGTTGTTTTTTGGAGGATCTAAGGTTACGATTTGGGGTGAATGCTTGTATTATTGTTTGAAGAGATGGGCAGTAATTAGGGTTATATAGCAATTTGTGGGTAAGAGTAAGCTGGGTAAATTGCAGGTAATGGGGAAATTGAGCCAATTTATAGATTTTATGGTCTGGCAGTGATGAGTGTGAGTTGGCATAATAGAGACAAACTTAGCTATCTTATAGTAGCATGGCTGTAATTTGTTCAAAAGAGATGTGTGTGGATTAGTAAAGATGGGGTTGTCATACAGAAGAGAAGGGAGAAGTATACTATTTGCTAGTATCAGTTTGATGGCTTTGTCGAAGTAGAAATTGTGCCTACAGAGTTTACCAAGCTTAAAATGGGTCTTTTTGATTGAGCTGTGTATGTGAGTTTCAAACGTACGTTTGTCATCAATAGTGATGCCAAGTAGCTTATCGTTCTTTATGATTTCAGTTTCTGTATTGTTGAGTGAGAAAATGTTAAAGTCTAGAAGGGGTTTGGATGACAAGTGTAAAAGTTCTTTTTTTTCAGATTCAGAAATAGGTGGGCCTCGGTGAGCCAGGATTCGATGGCAGTGAATGTGTCTTGCATTAACATTTGGAGATCTGAACTGTTATTAGCAGATGTGATTATGGTTGAATTGTCTGCGTATTGTATAAGTGTACTATGCAGAGAAGCTTGATGGAGATTATTAATAAATATATTAAAAAGTAAAGATCCAAGTATAGATTGCTTTGCCACCTGACAGATTGTTTTCTGTTATTAAAATAGCAATGGAACCAGGTTAGGGTGTGGGGGTAGCAGTTTATGGTCTCGAGTTGTAGAAGTAGTTTAGAGTGGGACACTTTATCAAAAGCTTTTGATAGGTCTAGTAGTAAAACTGATGCAAGTAGGCCAGTATCTAGAGCTTTGTTTACAGTGTTGGTAAATGAAAGTAAGGTTGTAGTTGTGGTGTGTGAAGGTCAAAAGCCATGTTGGGTGGGTGGCAGTAAGCTATTGTCTGTAGGATGTTTTAGTAATTATGACTGGATAAATCTTTCTAGGATTTTAGAGAGCGGAGAAAGTATAGAGATGGGCCAGTAGTTAGATAGATCACTTGTGTTACCACCTTTGTGTAGGGGAGCAATAATAGGATTTTTCCAGAGTTGTGGGACATAGGACTTGGCGATAGATTGATTAAGAAAATTGCTAACAGGGAGAGATAGAGTCTGTGGCAAGTTTTAGGTATTCTGCTGGGAGGCCATCTGCAGAGGGGAGCAAGGCTTTAATTTTAAAAGTAGTTTGTGAACTAGAGAGGTGGGTACCAATTGCAAATTAAAAGGAGGAATGGCTGGGATATTCTTTGAGTTGCAGTTGCAGTTATTGTGGGGAGAGTTTAGATTTGTGTGATGATTAGAGTAGTTATTGTTATTACTGTATAAGTTGATTCTTTGAATGGTTTACGATGAGAAATCATTGACAAGTTTTTGTATAGTTTCAATAAAGTGAGAATTAAAAAACTTGGGCAATACCTTGTGTGTCTTTGTCAGTTGATGGAGAGGGGTTGTTCTGGGTACCAGGATTAAGAAGAGAGGAGACAGATTTCCAGAACTTTTGCAGTTACTATGTTGGGTCTAAAGCTTAGTGGAGAAATGGCTTTTTTTGTCACAGACCACCTGTATTTTGGCAATGTTGCATAGCTGCTTATATTTAAATTGATTTTGTTGGGTTTTATTTTTAAGTCATTCTTTCAATGCTTGATCCCTAGTATTAAGTAGCTGTTTAGTTTGTTTAGTTAGCCAAGGGGAGTGGTTACACTTAGTTCATTTGGTACATATTGGGACGAGACTATTAAGAGTAGCAAGAAAGAGTCTGTTGAAGTAGTTGACTGCTTATTCTAATGGCAAACGTTTGATAGGGTACCGGTAGATGGATTTTAGAGTATCTAGAAAAGTTTGTTGCTTGAAATGGGTGAGATTCCTGGTTGATCGTAGTGTATGTAGTTTGTCTATTTGTGTGTGGCTTCTATGTGTATAGGCTAGTAAATGGTCGCTAAAAGTATTTGGAAGGGTACCTGACTTGGAGAAGTTTTGTGGGTGTGAGATCAGTATCCAGTCTAGGGTAGACTCAGTTTGCTTATTTACTATGCATGTAGGGTAAGTGCTAAGTTGAGTAAATTTATATAAATTTATGCTATTTAGTGAGGACTGGGGGATGAGAGTTTGCCAATTTATATTAGTATCACCTAGAATGATGGTTTCATTTGTTATATTGAGGGTCGTCCAGGACAGTAGATCTTCTAGGGTAGGTATATTTTGACCAGGGGGGGATATAAAGTATGGCAATACAAATTTGTTTTCTTCAGGTGATGTGCAGGTTTGCCAGTAAACGTTCCATATTACCAAATGTTTGTAAAGGTTTGGCATAGGGAGTGTTAGTTAAGGTGTCATGATAGATTAGAGCGACACCTCCACCTTTTTTTTGGAGCCGGTCATTTCTAAGGATGTTATATCCTGGGGGGTTTACTCTGTTAGATATATGTGGTTTTAACCAGTTCTCTGTGAGTGCCACAATGTCTGGAGAGTAATGAGAGAGCCAGGCATGGAATTTGGTAGTTTTGTTGCATATGCTTCGTACATTAATACCTTTAATTTTAGGAAAACTAGGATATGTAGGTCATGCTTTTACATTTCCATGGGGGTAAAGAGAACACTCTTTTTGATATGTATTTTTGGTCAGTAGATTAAAACTGGTTAACAGGAATGTTATTTATCCTACAAAATGTGAAGGATGATTAGATTTAATTCAGCCAATAGTTTTTCTATCATCTTATTTATTTACAGTTTATTAAAAGTTTAATAATGATAATTCTATTTTGCTTAGTATATTTCTGTGGGAAAAATATAAAAACTTTTGGGAAAGTTCCTTTTATGGCAAATGAAGAAAAACTTCACATTATATAATGAAAGAGTATATAGTTAAAATGGTTTACTATCATATCGGTGCACTGACATTGTGCGAGTGTTCAGATTTCCGAATCAAAATACAAACTAAATGTAGAATGCAGCCTTTTGGTAAAGATGACAGCTCAGAAATGTCGACTTTACAGAAAATACTGCACTTCTGATCAACAAAAACAAAATGCTTTTGCAGCCCCCATGTGGGGGGGGGGTACATCCCCTACACCCCTTGTTACTTAAATATACAAACTCAAAGATTGCACTACAGAGAGGAAAAGGGTACATTTCCGATCCCCACGATAGTGAATTCTACATTCAAAATGTTGAAATGCACAACAGCAAATGCACACTAGCATTCACTGTTGTGCATTTCAACGTTTTTTTTTTTTTTTCATTATTTCAAATTGTTGAATTGCTGATCGGACATATGGAATTTGAATAAAGTCTGATCACCCTTTTGATTGTAAACTGTTAAAATAATTGGAAAATTACTGTCCACATTCAATAAAGCCTACATTAAGTGTACACGATAGTTATTCAAAAACATTCTTATCACATTTTTGTGCTTTCTCGTCACTCAGAAAGATTACACTAAGTGTACATGTAGTCTACACTTTGTGGTAACCTTTATAATCCCTGTCAATATGCAAAGCTGCAAGAGTATAAGTACGAAAAGTAAAATTAGAAAGAAGAAGATGTGAGTTATGTCTGTTGTCTGTTCACTCAGAACGATGTACACTTAGTGTAGGCATTACTGAATCCTGGGGTACATATTCTCTTCCTATTGTTCCCCAGAAGTTATGGTATACTTCTGTTATGGATTCCCTTTAATATGAGCAACCCTCAGGGTTTACTTCTTCCCCATATAGTTAATAGTATCTTACGTATACAACTTGCATTTCTGAAGATACCTGAAATTCAGCATTTTTATGTTACTTATCATTAGATAAATTAACTGTTAAAGTGTCCTTGAAATATATGATTAAGGAACAAATAGTATGTAATATTGGTATGATAGAAGAGAGTATGTGTCATGTTTTTCTTGATTGTGCTACAATTAAATTCATTTTGATTGAATTATTAAAATTAAAAAAGGCTGATAATTTTTCCACTTTTTCAGATAAGCTAAAACAGAGTGAGAAGGTCACACAGAAAAAACAATCTGCAAAAACTCGATGAAAACTCCAGCCAAGCTCTTATTTTAGAGGCACATGGGATATATGCAAATGACCCTTATGAAAATCATGGGATATATGCATATGATTTTGTAAGGGCATTATTATAAAAAATATCCCCTTTAATACAAAATATTTTGATATTGTTCTGTTTGGAACTTTGTGCAATATTTTGTTAATGTGATGTGAGAAATTGTTGGGTCATATTCCAAAAGAGTTGTTCTCAGTGTAAGTTTGCCCTGATCCCAAATGTCCTGCTCTCAGTTTAAGTGACTTACTTCGATGTATGGCCTATCTGTAAAAAGGCTTACTGTATAGACTATATTCCAAAACACCTGCTCTCAGTGTAAGTGGATGCTTACACTAACAGCACATCTATTGGAATCAGGGTCACTGTTTAACAAGCTTTGGAACTGTTCCTTAATTTTGGTAAATTGCATAAATGGTTGCGGAAAAAGGGATGGGGCAATATTTGTGCATTTTTTCAAATGTGAATATTACTTTACTATATTATATCTGGTGGATGATTATCATTTGATTGTTCTGTATACTTATTTATATCACTATCTTTCTATTAATGCATTTATTATGTACTTTGTCATGTTCAAATAAAAGTAGCCTTCTCTTACTGATAGGTGCCATGTGAACCTTTTCATCCACCTAAGCTACCTCTAACCCAAGCAGATGCTTCCTCAGTTTAACATCTCCTCTGTGAAACAACTTTAACATATTAGTTTTAGAAATTTTGACACATACCTTCTTACTTTTAGGACAAAATCAAAATATAGATAAAAATTAGCATCCTTAGCTTTATGAGAATTATATAATAAGGAAAATTCAAGATGCTAAGATATTAATTTAGATGAAGGCTACATATGCTTTTAGTAATGTAATTTTATAAACAAGAGTATAGTTTAGCATGTTGTCCCATAATGACTTCCATGAATTTTTATTATTTTTGAGATATTATAATTTCTCCAAATAGTAGAAAAAAATGAAGACCTATATTTTGTCTTAATAATATTGCATATCTATCTATCTAATATATATATATATATATATATATATATATATATATATATATATATATATATATATATATATATATATATATATATATATATATATATATATATATATGGGTCTACTTTACATGATCGACAGCTCAAATGTTCGACTTTCATATGGCTGAGACCATATGATCTAACATATGAAACATCGACCGTGTAAAGTAAACATCATAACACAACTCCCCCTGCACCCCCCACACCCCCACTACATAAATATACCAACTCCGAGATCGTACGACATTGCGGTAACGGGAAATATTCCCATTCCGCACTGTATGGAGATCTCCATTCAGATCGGTCAAGCTTTTTAAATGAAAGTTCAATCATATGGTCTCAGCCATATGATAGTCAATCTTTTAAAAGTTCAATCATCTGAAGGGGACCTTTATATATATATATATATATATATATATATGTAATAGGTTTCAATGTTTCAGTAAGAGATGGGTATGCATTAACATTTCAAAGTGATTTGTTTGTCCTTTTTCTGTATTTGTAAAATGCTATTTTAAGTATTATCAAAATAATAATGATAGTGGAAGTACATCCAAGACACCGTATAGTTCACTTTTTATGATAAGTATAACATTTTAAAGAAATTCAATATAGCTATCCTTTTTAGTAAGGCAAAATTTAGTCATTATCTGTACAAATGTTAGTAGTATTGATGTGAGGCTACCAAAATGGCAAAATAAATTAAAGCTTTATTGTGTATTCATAAATATTTTTACCATGGAGTAGTGCTTTCACCCAATGGAGTGATGCATGAAAGCCCTACATAATTTAAAGTAACTGTTTTACAGTAGGGTAAGGATCTATATGCAGTGTTAACTCAGTATGTTACCATTGTACTCAGTGTATGGAGTTCACATACAAATGACCCCCCGAACTGAAGGATTGTATATCACTTACAAACACCCCACCAAAGGCATAATGGCTAGTCCCAATGGGCTAACATATGGAACCTGAGCCTATGGGGGTAATCTTATTTATCTTCATTTGCTATCGGGGAAGAACTCTGATCAAGATGGCTTAGCTATGACCAATAAACTACACATCAGGGTTGAATTAAAAAAGAAAAACTGTTTGCATAGTAGAAAACCCATAACCAGCAATAGAGTTCCCTGTGGTGCATGCAACCTGCTACCACAACCACTTTATCTTTGCTCCCCACAATGCGACAGCCAGGATTTGTCCAATGGGATCTCCCACAACATCAGTTTCTTTCCTTATCATCTGGTAATGACCTTATCGCTGTTACATTTTTATGAATCACAAGTAGGCATAGTAGTGTCATGTAATGCAGCAAGGGACATCTGTTTAGTAAAATGCATAAAGCAAACCTTATTACATAGTCAAAATAGTTCTTCTCTTCTGTGTTGTGCTGTGCCTCAGTACAATACAGCAAATATACCTTTCCATTAACTGGCAACAGTTGTGGCATGAAATATACACGGAGAAATAACTACTCTTACATCTCTGCTGGTTCTGATTTTACTTCCTGTTTTAAATGTTATTAAGGCTGCTTAAAAGCTGGAATGCATACATATTTTCATTTAAAAAAAATACACATTTGGTAACATTGTGCAAGGAAAGTATAACTTCTTGTATACACATCAGCGGCAGAAGTGTGATCTTTGAAACTGCGGCCTAACATTCCAAATGGTGATTACAGCTGTTACCCCGATAACGGAAAAGTACTGAATGTCATTAGTACTGCAGCATTTAACATATCACCATGTACTGTGCATACTGAATGTCATTAGTACTGCAGCATTTAACATATCACCATGTACTGTGCATACTGAATGCCATTAGTACTGCAGCATTTAACATATCACCATGTACTGTGCATACTGAATGTCATTAGTACTGCAGCATTTAACATATCACCATGTACTGTGCATACTGAATGTCATTAGTACTGCAGCATTTAACATATCACCATGTACTGTGCATACTGAATGTCATTAGTACTGCAGCATTTAACATATCACCATGTACTGTGCATACTGAATGTCATTAGTACTGCAGCATTTAACATA
The DNA here is from genome assembly GCF_019279795.1 of Protopterus annectens. Classification (NCBI taxonomy): domain Eukaryota; kingdom Metazoa; phylum Chordata; order Ceratodontiformes; family Protopteridae; genus Protopterus; species Protopterus annectens. The sequence goes on from NC_056739.1 coordinate 273,191,462, forward strand.
TCACCATGTACTGTGCATACTGAATGTCATTAGTACTGCAGCATTTAACATATCACCATGTACTGTGCATACTGAATGTCATTAGTACTGCAGCATTTAACATATCACCATGTACTGTGCATACTGAATGTCATTAGTACTGCAGCATTTAACATATCACCATGTACTGTGCATACTGAATGTCATTAGTACTGCAGCATTTAACATATCACCATGTACTGTGCATACTGAATGTCATTAGTACTGCAGCATTTAACATATCACCATGTACTGTGCATACTGAATGTCATTAGTACTGCAGCATTTAACATATCACCATGTACTGTGCATACTGAATGTCATTAGTACTGCAGCATTTAACATATCACCATGTACTGTGCATACTGAATGTCATTAGTACTGCAGCATTTAACATATCACCATGTACTGTGCATACTGAATGTCATTAGTACTGCAGCATTTAACATATCACCATGTACTGTGCATACTGAATGTCATTAGTACTGCAGCATTTAACATATCACCATGTACTGTGCATACTGAATGTCATTAGTACTGCAGCATTTAACATATCACCATGTACTGTGCATACTGAATGTCATTAGTACTGCAGCATTTAACATATCACCATGTACTGTGCATACTGAATGCCATTAGTACTGCAGCATTTAACATATCACCATGTACTGTGCATACTGAATGTCATTAGTACTGCAGCATTTAACATATCACCATGTACTGTGCATACTAAATGTCATTAGTACTGCAGCATTTAACATATCACCATGTACTGTGCATACTGAATGTCATTAGTACTGCAGCATTTAACATATCACCATGTACTTTGCATACTTCACCCTTCATAAAATAACACATTCCTATGTTCACTGCATAACAGAATTATATTACTGTCAGGAAATATAATCAACAGAGGAGATTTTTGATATCAAAGAAAACCTTATATGGACCATCTTTTCACAGCTCATTTATAAATTATAGATTCACAGATATTCCAAGTCCAAGAGTCTCATGATTAGTTTTACTTTATCAGTACACACCCTCAGACCACACCTCCTTTCTCCAGGAGAACTATACTAGTCAAATGTTTAACATACAGGGGAGGTTTATTCCAGAGATTGGGAGATACTGGTTTATATACTTATAAGTTCATATACAAGCCTAGCCATAACAATTCCCTGGCTATTTCTTCCCACAATATTTACTTCCCTGGACCCCTGTCTAACAGGGTGACTGACATGATCCCTGGGGTTTATTTCCTATCTCTTATCCAATCATCAAGGTTCCTTTTGAAGAGGGCCAAAGAGGCGGTCTGCTTATCATGTATGGACAGTCTATTCCAGAGTCTGGGGAGTCTCTGGGTCAGGAACCTATCCCTGTAACATGTTTTGTTCATTGTGATGACAAAGGTTAGATCCCTGGGGCGTGTGTTTCTGAGGGATTGGGATTTCTTTAAGTGTAGCATGTCCAACAGCTCTGGGTTTGACATGGCCTTGTATGTTAAGCAGAGATTGCCTCTGAGTAGACAATATGAGACAAAGTATAGTTGTAGTTTTTTTAGATGGTCAGCATAGGGCATCTGCTTTAGGCCTGTGATTCTTTTAGTGAGGTATTTCTGCAACCTTTTGAGAGGTACATACCAAATGGGGTGTTATAATCTATAATGGGTTTAATGAGGGATGAGTACAATGGGACAGTGACCTTATTTTTTCTGTATGAAAAGCCCTTAGTGATGAGGTCTGCCACATAGAAGGATTTCCTGACTGTTTTGGCAAAGTGTTTATCGAAGGTGAGACCACTGTCCACCTGTGTCCCTAAGTCTCTTATCACACTTTTGGTGTTTAGTGTGCTGCCACCTATGTGGTAGTTCACAGGTACATGTTTTTCCCAAAGGGGATAACTATACATTTCTTGGCATTGAGCTTGAGCCCATGGCTCTGGCACCAAGCAGCTGTTTCTGTAATGCCCTTTTATAGAATATCCACATCATTTGGGGATTCAGTAATAGTTCCCAGTTTGCAGTCATCTGCGAACTTTGTTAGCCAGAGTCCCTGAGTATTGGCCTGTACTTCAGAGAAGTAGATGCCAAACAAGAGCAGTCCCAGGACTGAACCCTGAGGTACTCCACTTGTCACTTGTCTGGAGCTGGATTTGGAGTCGGCTACTTTTACAGTATGGGTTCTGTCAGTAAGCCAGTTGGCAACCCATCGAGTGACGTAGGGATTAATGCCCAGCATAGAAAGTTTATCTATGATTCCAGAGTGGAGGATGGTATTGAAGGCCTTGGCAAGGTCCAGATAGGCTGTGTGGACTGCCCTTACTGTTGTCTACAGCTCTGGAGACTGATTTGAAGAAGTCAATCAGGTTCAGGAGAAAAGATCGGCCCTTCACAAACCCAAATGGGTGGGATCCAGTATTTGAAAGTTGCCAATGTCTTTGTTTATAAGTTCCGTGATAATACATTCCATGGCCTTGCAGATCAGGCTTGCCAAACTGATGGGGTGGTAGTTCCCAGGATCCAAGGTGGATCCCCCTTGTGGAGTGGGATGACTGCAGCTGTGCGCCACTCAGTGTGCACGAAGTCTAAGGTGAGGCTATGATTAAACATGACCCTTAGGTGAGGTGCCAGTTCATTTTGTAGTTCATGTAGTACACAGCCCGGGTTGTCATCTAGTTCCATGGATGCTCTATTCTTAGCTTTGGAGAGTGCGTTTTTCACCTGTGTGGCCATTATTAATGGAATTTGGCAATATTTTGTATTGAGATGGGCCCTTTAGCGGGTAAGACGGGGTGAAGTTGGCACTGAATCGATCTGCCAGGATATTGGCAATATCCTTGGGATCAGTATATTTAATGCCATTCTGTTGTAGCTCAGAGCAGATCTGAGCATTGCCATTTAGATTCTTGACATAGCTATAGCATGCCTTGTGGCTGTCTTTGGAATCTTTGGCAATTTTATTTTTGTAGCTAGCTTTGGAGGATTTTATAAGGGATCTCAGCGTCTTACTGAGGCTAGTAAGTGTGTTTTTTGCATCCTGGGATTTTCCTACTTTGTGCAGCAGTTTTTTCCTTTTGCAGTAAAGTTTGTTTATGGCAGGGGGCCACCAGATTGGCTTCCTTTTTTTGGAGGAGAGCTTCTTTGGTTCTATTTGGGATGGCACGATCCATGCATGAGTGGATGTGCTCGTACAGTGCCTTTTCACTACACCATGTTTTTTATCTGTTGGTGAAGATTTAGGTCACTGGTTGTAGTACTGGCAGAGATACTGAACTTGTGGAGAAACAGTAAATCCAGTACAATTGGGTCTTAAAGTATGGAAAGTGAGACAGTGATCTCCCCTGAAAAGTCTATAAGACTCTAAATAAATAAAAAAATGAAAGTTTCTAGTCTATCCTAGTAGCTCAGTGACTTTAGGCCTGTGATCTTTCTGGGTGGGACCATTTAGGGTCTGTCTATTTGTTTAATATGTTTAGTAAGATCCATCACAAAATGGGCATCATACTTGATAACTGGCCTAAAAAAGTGCTGAGCATAATGGAGTAATTGCCTGTTTAGAACTTGGTGGTATTCCTTTGGCAATTAGCGGGGATAAATAAATTAATTTCTTTACAAATGTTATCACATAATGCTCAAAAGATAGTGACCTTGGTCCCTAACTACATTTGCATTCTGGAGAGGTGTACTGAGTAGACAGTGTGATGAGAGGAGGGGTTGTCATCCAAAATTTATGACACTATGCTTTTTGGCATTTAATTTCAGACCACTTTAGTACAGCAAGAGTTTACTAAGGAAAGTTCATTCTAGAGGGGTGGGTGTTAGAGGGAGATTTCCACGGTTTGCAATCATCTGCAGACTTTTCTAGCCGGAAGTGCTACCTCTATGCTTGGAAATCTAAGAAGTAAATACCAAAAAGGAAAAATACCAGTACTGAGCCATGAGTGACACCACTGTTCACTTCCATGCTGTCTGATGAGGCATCTGCAACTTGCACTGTGTGAGTTTGATATCCATCTTGCCACATATGGGTTGATTGTTAAAGCATTTAGCATAAGTGTGATGTCAGCATTGGGAGTGGTTTTGAAGGCCTTGTCTAGATCAAGATTCTGTGTTTGTATTGCATGGCCACAGCCTACATACTCATTAACAATTTTAAAGTTTACCTGACTCAACAGACAAGGCAGAACCATAGCTGGTTCAACCAGTACCCTGTGCTGGTATTGTGAATAGTTCACCACCTCCTCTGCTCTTAAGTGAATAGCAAAAAAAAAAAAGCCAATAACTTATCACAGTACACCCCCCCCCACACACACACACCTTGTCTTAAGCACTTGACAAAGTTTATTAAGGCCTACACAGTCAAAGGCTTTAGAGTAGTCAAAGCAAACATCAATATTCTTCTGTAATTCTGTTGCTTTTTCTGTTATCCAGCAGATGCTGACAATTTGATTTTTGGTGCCTCTGACACTTCTAAATCCAACAGTTCTCGATTGACAAATTGCAGTTTTCAGGATCTTCATCATTACCTTGCTAGCATGTGAATTAAGTGCAATTATTCAATAATTTCAACATACTTTAGCAGTGCCCTTTTTGAGGCTGGAATACAAGTTGTCCTTTTCCATTCTACTAGCCACTGATGTGTTTTCCAAATTTACTTTCAAATTATAAGCAACATTGCAGCAGCCTCATGTTGCAGGATTTTAAATAATTCATCTGGAGTTCCATCACTTTCTGCAGCCTTGCTGTTGTCAATGTTTTCTAGGGCTCAATTAATTTTACTCTGCATATTGTCTGGTTCTAGTTCACAGAACAAACCATCGTATGTGTCAGTGATGCTAATGGTCCTTCTTATAAAGATCTTCTATATATTCCTGTCACCTCTTCTTAATATAAGCTGCTTCTGTTAGGTCCCTTCCATTTTGTCTTTTATCATGCCCACTTTTACCTGGACATTTACCTTAACATCACCCATCTTCTTGAGCATGTCTCTTGTCCTTCATTTTCTATCTGCTTTTCTCAACTCTTTGAACTGCTTATTTAAATATGCCTCCTTATCTCTCCTTTTTGCTCTCTGAAACTCTGCATTCATTTTGATCGATTTTTCCTATCTCCATTTTGATTGATTTTTCCTATCTCCCTTTTGATCGATTTTTCCTATCTCTATTTTGATCAATTTTTCCTATCTCCATTTTGATCGATTTTTCCTATCTCCCTTTTGATCGATTTTTCCTATCTCCATTTTGATCGATTTTTCCTATCTCCCTTTTGATCGATTTTTCCTATCTCCCTTTTGATCGATTTTTCCTATCTCCATTGCCTTTTGCTCTCCTTCTTTCCCTGGTCATGTCTAAAACCTCCACAGACAACCACTTTGCCCTCTTAGTTTTCTATTTGGAATATTATTGGTGCCATCTCCAAGACAATATCATAAACCTCTGTCCATAATTCGTCAGGTACTTTATCAAGGTCTTATTGCTTAAAACTGTTCTTCACCTCCACTACATATTCACTTGGAATATTACTGAGCTACTAACCTCTTATCTGTCTGGCCAATATGTTTTGTTTTTGTTTGTTTTCTTTAGTTTTATTCTAACCTTTACAATAAGAAACTGGTGGTCTGACACCCAATCAGTTTCAGCTTGAGCTCTTGTTTTTGCTGACTGTATAGAACTCTTCCATCCTCAGTTGCAAAGTAAATATTCAATCTGATTTTGATATTGACCATCTGATGGCAGTCACATATAAAACCATCTCTTAGGCTGTTGAAAGCATTTTATATGAACAGTGTAGATATACAGCTGCATATATTATGTATGGTCTATACATGTAGATACAAACTGTAGGAAACCAACATACAGATAAGTATGTGTATGTACACTCTGTTTCAAGACAGAAGCTCAAATGTACAATAAACTTGAAAAATACATCTTACCATGGTGCAGCTGAACAATCTCTTTTCTTCACATCTCTTTCTTCCACACTGCTTTTCAAAAAATACCTTAAAAATACCTTACTACACACTGGCTATGTCCCTGCTCTAACCCCGACTAATCTAAATCCTCATCTCACTCTCCCTAGACTTTTCTGCTCTGTTGTTCTTTTACGTTTACCTGGGTTAACCAGTGACCTTGCCTCTAACAAGTATTTAACAAGATTTCCTTCTTAGTACTTTATAAGAGTATTATTACTCTAAATATGCTATCCTCCACTGTACTAGATATAAATTATAATGTCTGTACATCTGTAAACAAGAAAAAAAATATTTAACTTTATATTCTGTTTGCTATTTGCATGTAATATATGATATGTCACTGCCTATGCTTGGAGCTTTTCTCCCCGGGCCTCTACTGAAAATGGACATAGACTAGCCCGGTCAACAAATGTAAAATAAATAAATAAATAAATAAATAAAATAAATGTGTTTCTTCTTTAAAGTTTGCTAACCTGCTGCCAGACATTAGCTTCAGCATGCTGTATTGGTGATGCTACCACTGTTTTTTTTTCTTTTCTAATGAATGGCTTGGCATTTAAAATTGTGCACATCTGCTTAAGACACCATAATATAGCAGTCTGAGTGGTAGATATTCAGATTAGCGTAGGTTCCATTTTGGTCTGTTAGTCACATTCTTTCAGTAAAGTACAAGGGTGACATGGCACCTTGGGTGACATGGCACAACTAGGTTTCACCTGAAGCCATCAGTATGCTGTGCTTGAGAACTTGTGCATACTGTCTACATACATACATACATATGTCTCTCTTTGCAGTGATGCTGGGTTGAGCTGCTTTGATTCAGAATTCAGTTTTCTTGTGACCAGAATGCATCACAGGCCACCATTTTGTTTTTTATGATGTATGTGGTGATGGTGTTGATATCCCATTTGAGAGGTCCTACCTTCACTGTTAAGGGAAGCAAAATCATGCTCTTTCTTCTCCACAGCCAGTTCAATATGTTTCTGCTGGGACACTGTATGGATCCATTTTGTAAAGTGGATGCCTAATTCAACCTAACTGAGCTTTTGACTGTGGCTGCTTGCATTCCCAGGACCAGTGAGCAATGCAGGCATCTGTATAATGACTTGCAGTCCCTTCACCCTGAAGATTTGACAGTGGGAAATCAAAGTTTAGACAGGAACATCCTGAATATAATAGTAAATATTTGCTATTGATTTTGTTTCTCAAACTAAAATTACAAACTTTTTACAGTCACTAATAGTACTGTTCCTAATAAAGGCTATTTCACTGACAGATACAAGGACATACCATGTTCATGGGTTTGTAGGTTCATAGGGGATTACTAGGCTAACAGCTCAAGAGCCTTTGCAAGCCTGGGCAGTTTAACCTATATTTTACCTAATTTTCTATCCCAAAGGGAAAGATATTTACAAACTACCTCTGTCCACAAGGGACATAGGCACCACCCCAGGAGTGAATTTGCAATTTCTTGTCCATTTGGCCCAGATTGCACTTGAAGTTGGTTAGAGAAGGATTCTGCTTCATGTGAATAGGAAGCCTATTCAAGATGAGGGGCAATCTCTGAGATGCATATCTGTCTCTTCAGCATGATCTATTCATGTCAGCAATCAGTTTTAGATCTTTGGAGCTGGTAACATTCATGCAGTCAGTTCTGCAGATATGCAACATTTCCATCAGGGCTGAGTCAGAGACTGTCTTGTCAGTCAGACACAGATCACCCCTCAGTAGTTGGTAGGAAACTGAATACAGTGACAGGGTTTTAGTCAGTCCACATATGACATGTTAGTTATACCCTGCATTTTTTTAGTTAGAAATCTCTGCGGATGTGCCATCTGCTGCAGGTGCTTGGTAAGGTACATGCTAAAGGGTGCATTGTACTGATGAGGGCTGAGTACAGTGGTACCATGATATCCTTAGGTCTGGCTGCCATGCTCTTACTTATAAACTGAGCCACATAGAAGGGTTTCCTCACCAGTGTAGACATATGGTGGTCAAAGTTAAGATTACTATCTATCTCAGTACACAGATCTCTCATCACTGGGTTCATTCTTGGTGGGAGGCATCACTTCTGCAATTTGCAGAGGTATTTGATTTCCAAAGAATATTATTATGTGGGCTGCTGGTGAAGGAGAAACTGAATCTATGCTGTGTTTGTTGCCTGTTTATATGTCATGGCACTACTGCATGTGAGGTAATGCATGTATGTTTAGTTGTCAGGCCGTGGACATATGACAGAATTCTACTATCTTGCACTTACATATACAGCTGTGACTGGCAACATATTTCCAGGCTTTGACTATCTTGCATTTACCTCTGGGACTGTGAATTAATTGTGAGGCAGTAGGCACATTTCCAGGCTGCTGCTATCAGGCGTGTACATCTACAAGTGTAGTTATTGCACTGTTGTCTCTAGCTCACCTGCTGCTGCAAGCAAAGCATGTTTTGTCACTCTTTGCTTTCAATATGGGCAAAGGAAGAGCCCATCAATGTTGGCTGCCATTGGAAGCAACTGAGACTTTTATCACAGCAGGGTTAAGTGTGTGTTACATACTAACTCTAACTATATGAACTGCAACATTTGAACATCATCTTCACTTATGTCACACTTCTCACTATATCTCTCTGCTATAGGTCCTGATGATGCCAATGAATTACCGCCACATCAGCCACCACTCTGCTTGCCATGTAACTTCATTTTGTACTTTCCTATACTTCCATTCTTCTTCTTTCATAAAACCAGAAAATGTCCTTGTGACTAGACATCAGAAAGCCAGTGTTTGCACTGTGCTGTAACTTATTACTATGTGGCACTTGTTGACATTCTACATCACTTTATGCTGCCTGCTGCCATCCAGTCTTGTCAGGTTAATGCTTGGCAGTGCATGACTGCTGTCTTGCTATGTAGCCTATTTCTAGCTTTGCTTCACTGTGGTTGGTTTTCAGTTTTCTAGCATTGTTCTTATTTCATACATAAACATATTTCAAGCATTGGCATTAATGCCCTTCTAGCTTGCCAATATACCAAAACAGTTGTTCCCATAATAAGTGTCCAGGCTGCTCTTAAAAAATATCTAAACTAGTGCTTGCTTTAATGTAATTTGATAGTCTGTTCCATGCATTAGCTGCTCTGTCAGAGAACAAATTAGTACATTTTTCATTCCTATACAATATTTTACATAGGTTGTCTGATGATTCTCTACTACTTTTTGATAACCCCAAACATTCCCAGAAATAGTTGTCTCTAAATGCCATAAATACCTGAATAAGGTTTCCTTTTAAATATCTATATGAGACACTGTACAAATTCCAATAATTTAGTCTTTTATAATAACATAAATTTTCACATCCATAAATGCCCTTAATATATTTCTGCTGTACTCTTTCTAGTTTATTAGGTTTCCATATTGTTATTCCATACTCAAGTTTGAGTCTAATGTAATTAACAAATAATGTCTTCATCATTTCAGAATTCCTAGACTTTATACATCTTTTATACAACCTATAGTATAAAACATATAATGTTACTGTACATTTTTTGCTAAAGTGTTCTCAGGATATTATTTCTAATTCTGTCACCTTGTTTGGATTCAGTTTGCAAAGTTCTTTTTCAATATAATCTAATTTGATTTCGGTATCTGAGGTTACTGGATATCACTAGGACAACTTATCATCCCTTTTGTGGAACCAAACTGTTTTGCATAAAATTTTGTGAAAATATATATAATCTATTGTGCTTGAGAATAATTTTGAGAATCTAGACACTGTTTATCAAGTTGTATGTTTTTACTCATTCCACATCTTATGTATCTATAAAATGGTTTCCTATTATGCTCAATATTTTTACACAAATTTTCTTCAAATTTTCTTAATCTTGTCTCCCACTATGCTTAATTTGTTTATCCAGCTTGTTTATTTCAGTTTTCAAAGCTGTAGTTCAACCTCTTTTTCTTTTCTTATATTTTTTGTCTCTCACCATAATCAGGTATCTTGTTGTTATGGAAATATATTTCCCTGACATTGTATACCAAGATCCTGATGTTAACATAATTTTTTTTATTTTTTTTTAACTCAACAATTTTTCTTTCAAAACACTTCACATTCCTCCTGCAGTTTTTCCACTGAATGTTTCCCTCATATTAGTTTTACACAGTGGCTGTTTTGCTTCCTGATAATCTGTAATTAATCTTCCATATATTGCTTTAGATTTTATTTTGGTAGAATTATCTAACAAACTAACCTTTATAACCCTATGATCACTGCACATCAATGATGGTAAAACTTGAGATGAAGTAACATTAATTTCTTTAGGAATACAAACAATGTCTAGTATGTTTTGTTCCCTTGTATTTTTTTTTATAATATGAAGCAATTGTTTCTGAACATACATTGTGAATAATTTCCTTACAAATGTTGAAACAATATTATTCCAGTCTGCTTCTTGTAAATTTAAGTCCAAAGCCACTATTATTCTTTCCTCTTGTGTTTATTGCAAGAAATGTATGAATTCCTCTAGGTCATCAGCACTTGACTTGGAGGTCTGTAAATCCCAACAATTGTTATATGCTCCAGGGTCGTCAATATTGTCACAGTTACACAATTTATAGTATTGATGTTATCACTGAACATGCAATAATCACAAGTCTCATAACTACCTTTAATCCCTATCATAACACTTCCACCTGATTTTTTTGTTAGAATGTCTGTTACAGTAAAAACACTTATACCCTGACAGAACTGGTTTCTACTTATTGTTCTTTAACCAGATTTCACAAACATTAACAGCGTCGGTCTTGTGGGAAGATAGCAAACTTTCTAATACAAGCATTAACAACCATTAGAGATGCATCAAATGTTGCTATCTGTGGCCTGTTAAATTTTTGACCTGGCAAACATCCTGCCTTGTGTTGCAAAATATCTGCTGCAAAAATTCTCTTCCCTGATCTTGACAAATGCATACCATCCTGTCTGAACATGTGTGCCCATATTTAGTCTCAGATGCTCCACACATTTCCATTTTTTTAAATGAGATATTTTTTCATATAGGTATTTACCCAAAAAATATTTTCATTCATGGTGACACAATTCTCCTTTCTATATGTGACTTATGAAAAATACATTCTAATACCTATACAAGCTATGCTATCTAAGATGGCTGTAAGTTCCCTGCTAACAGTCAGTGAGTCCTTGTGGATGACATCATTATATATTGACATGAATAAAAACAGATCCGTTCTTCCTTACATTAAGGCATTCTAAGGCTTCTCTCACATCCTCTATTTTTGCTTCTGGCAAGCATTACACTGATCAATGTTCATTATCTTCTCTGCAAATGTAAGTATCAGATCCTATAATAATTAAATCTCCAATTACAAGACTATCTTTTCTGAATAACTCTGAAGAATCTTCAACTTATAATTCAGTAATATCTGCTTTATTAATGGTTACAAAGGAATGACCTTCCTCACCGTTAATCTTATTAATCTCACTGTTGTCATTATGTATTATATTTCAAAGCATACGATTCTCATCCAGCTGGCTTTGTACATCCACAGCTTGAGCCAAGTTGTCAACGTCTTTTTCAGCTTTTTTGTTACAGTAAATGTTCTTCAATCCATCTACTTTCAGTTTTGATTTCTTCCTTTTCACCTGCTCCTTGCCTCTTTTTTGTCTGCTTTCTCTTTTGCAAAAATGTTGCCTTCTTCTGTAGACTGAAAGTTTTCTGCTAGACAAATGTTATCATTGCCTGCAATCTGTGTTACATAACAAAGCAGTGTCCTTTTTAGTATGTCTACTCTTTACAGGCATTTATCAGTTTCTTTTTCTTCCTTGTTAATTGTTGTGATCTTCTTCCTTTCTTTTTTCTTTCCTTCTAAATTCTCTGAATCCTGAAATTGGAGCACTGCTAGTTACTCAGATACACAGTCTGTTGCCTTTTGGGCATTCATGCCCATGCTACACTGTAATGTGTGACTACTATGCACAGCATACTTTCTGTAGCACACAATGCATCTCTGTGCTTTCTACCAACACTCTCTGTATGTGTTCATATTAACTTCTGTATATTACTGTTTTGCAGTTACACTACCCTGGAAGGGATTCATAGGGAGCAGTCCTACATATTGTTAAAGTCATGCCTGTTCTAGCTTTTGCTTATGTGTGTTGCTTCTAATTCTGTGTATATATTAACAAACTTCCATTTGTTTTGAAGTTAAACATAAGAAGTTGTTTCACATCTGTTCTGCACTTGCTTTAGATGTATTTTCCACTCCTTTGAGTATGGGGCTACCACCTTACGTCCTTTTGCTGCATTTTCTATTGACGCTTTATGCATTGCTAAAGTCAACCAGATTACCACCAGCTGTGTACTGTAAAATTATTGTTTCATGTCTATTCTGGAAACCCATTAATGCACTCCAGTAACATATCAATCTGCCAGCACTGCACAAGTTTTCTATAACTTTTTTTCTAACCTTTATTTAATATTTTCTGTCTCTTTTTACAATTTTTATTCCTTGCATTTGTTTTTTACAGTGCTGCATTGCTCCTATGTTGTGGCAGTCATTAAATAGAAGAGATAATAACTTGCAAAAAAAATATTAAATTGTGTTGGCTTGTTCATTTTGTCTTTAAGAAGCAAGCTTTCCTAAGACATTGCAATATGTCTACTAGCATTATTTAAAAAATTGGAACAGCATAACCTATATATTATAAACAGAAATTATATTTTTGTAATATGAGGAATTGAGTCAGTGCAAGGTTACCATCTATCACTCTACACAGAACAGTTGCTATTTGGGTGGTTGTGTCTTCCAAGGAATAAAAGAAAAAAAAATGGCTAATGTCCAAAGATTTTTATGATGTTCTTTTCTTTTCTTACAGTTCCTCTACAAGTTGTAAACAATAACTATTCTTTGTCTGAAATACATCATTATTCCATGAGCAATAGAAACAACTCAAGTTCTACAAGAATAAGTGTTTTACTGGCAAAAACCAAAGTCCAGTCATAGCAATGGTTTAAGTGTGGCTTGTCCTGCAAAATGGCATGTTTTAATAACAAATGTCCCACACTTGGCATTTGAAAAGGTAATGGAAAAGTGTAAGTCCATTGCTATTTGATGCACCTATTAGAGAATTCATGGTTAAGTTCACAGCTGCTTTGCCTTCTGAGAAGTTTATTACAAGTCAAGGAAACATAAAAGTACCCCAGAAGACTTTTCACAATATGCTTTTGCGGAACTTGCCTATAATAACTTCACAAATATAACAAAAATGTGCCTACAAAGTAACTGCATTTAATTTGTCCAGCTCCTAACAGAGGCCTCCTTTGTTCAAATATTTGTATTCCCAGGACAGGATATTTTCAACTTTGGAAATTTTAAAACTTACTAAAGCCATATTAATTCTCATAGTGCATTATGGAGCTAAAATGCAAAGCAAAGGATGATAAACATGTTTCATGTCTATTCTGACAGACATTTTAACTTCTTTTTCCCACTCATTTTAGTCAGCAAGCTGTTTCCCCTCTTTGGGCTACTCTAAGCTTAATTTTGTGTATTCTTGAACCAGATTTTTTTCTTGTTTTTTATATTGCAAATTCCTGATGTCCCCTTTCATTCTTTGAATTCCTGCTGCTGTCAGGAAGTACTTGTCTCTGCACTCTGAATTATCAAAAAATATTTCAGCCAATATTTTACTCTGCTGGCCATCTTTTTCAAGTGCGGTGTTGTTTCCCTTTTCTTTTCCCACCTATCTGTCTAGATTCCATGCATTCTCTGGCAATTTTTCTGACTTTTTTCATGCTACTGACTTCAGTTCTTAGTTGGCAATCTGGCTACTTGGGGTATCGTCATTTTCAGAAGGTATATTTTCTTATCTGTCTTCTTCAACAGATGAGTGTTTGTCCTGTTAACACAGATTACTTAATTAGTAACTCACCTTTGTAGATTACATACTTTTTAATTCTTGTCATCTCCACTCCTTTTCTTCTGATAATTGTTTATTTTATTTAAAAACATGTGCTCTGTTCTTTTTTGCCGTCTCTCACTATTCTTTATGGCTTTTCATTCTGATTTTAACAGAGTTTTAAACTCATTTCTTCACAAAGTAATTACAGCTGGTATATTAGTGTTGCTTTTATTATAACCAGCTGTTGTAGTTGGTATCTGAATTTCCACATTAATTGTCTTGTTCTGCACAACTGGTATCTTCCAAGAAGATGTTTGTTGTTATATATGCCTGGATAAGTCACTGTCATTCCTGTCCTCAAGCAAAATCCTGAAGGCCTTATTGGGAATTTATTCTAGTAATCCAATTACCCTCTGATTTCTTCTCCTGGATCAATTTTCCAAGTCAGACAATTCAAAACATGACCAGCACTATGGTGAACCGCTTTGGAGAACTAGTAGTAAATATAGATAAAAAAGTCCAAAAAGGTGGACATGCAGAGAGTTCAAGTAGAAAAAACACAATTTATTGTAAAATCCACAAAGCTTTCAAGTAGTAACTCTTCCTCTGTGTGTATAAAAAGGAGTGGTAGAAACAAGTTTAAGTACAAACCTCATTTACACACAGCCAATCAATATACACATTCAATTAATTTAAAAACACACATAAAAAACATTAAATAGGTATGCTATCCACATAGCATACCCTTGAAAAGCTTTCTCATCCATAGTTTGAAAAATGTAAACAAAAGGTTGAAACATTTACTGGGAGACAATACCAGAATATATTCATTTCAGCATCATTTGCTTCAATTTTAAAACTGGCTTTATACTAACTGCTGTATTAAGTCCAGGATTTTGGTCAGCATTTAGACGTATAATCCACTCATATTCACATAGTTGCAAGGAGTTATTTATATCACCCCTCCCTCTCTTTTGCTTATACCGAATATCTATGGCTCTAAACAGGAACTCATGATCTATCCCCTTCTCCATCACATGTTGAGCTAAAGCATTAGTACTAATTTTTCTTCTTATTTCTGAATTATGTTCTATAATCCTTTCTTTTAACTTTCTAGATATTTTGCCAACATAGAAGGCAGGGCATTTAATGCCGGTTGCTAAATAAACAATATGACATGTACTACATGTGGCATGACATTTGAATGCAAACTTCTTGCTAATTATTGGATGTTTAAATTTGCAATCTTTGTTAATAACATTGCAACAAACACAGTTATAACAAGGGACAGTCCTTGGTTTCATAGTATGCCTGCCATGTTTAGCGGATAGGTCTTTATAACATAACTTTTGTTTCAAAGTATCATTCCCCTACACTTAACGCCTTCTCTGAAATGTGTGAGAGAGAAATCCAGGCACTATATGCTAATGGGAATGAATGCAGATACTTTAACTTGACATCTAAAGAATATGAGGCTTTGAAATAATTGGAAAATAATACATCATTATCAAACAACGGATAAGGGGGCGCTACGGTCATTCTTAATTTTAATGATTATGTGCAATTAATGATGGCCTTATTAAATGATGATTCTGCTTTTTCTGAGATTAATGCTGTTGAAATCTCCAGAATGATTGGTACAGTTAATATGAATATTTATAAACTACAGATAAATTATGATATTGGCATTGAACCTTTTAATTATTTTAATGTTCTTTGTCCAAAAATTCCTATTATTTATGATCTGCCAAAAATACATAAGGACCTATGCAACCTGCTCATGAGGCCTATTGCATCTGGGTCTGGATGGATTACAGAACCTATATCTAGGTATTTACTGTCTGGGTTTAGCAAATATCTGTGTAAGTTTAAAAGCTATATACCAGATACGAGGGATTTTTTATGCCAATTATCTGCTTGCTACCAGTCATATAAGGATTCAGACTATCTATTTGCCACTTTAGACATTAAATCCGTCTTTACAGTTATCCCCATAGAATTTGGCATTGTGGCAGTATGGAAATTTTTATGCCAACATACGGATATGCATGGTAGGGACATTGAAATGCATTGTACTCTGCTTGAACTTGTGTTAAATAATAATGTTTTTCTGTTTCAGGAGACTGTTTATCATCAGATAAATCGTGTTGCTATAGGGACACCTATAGTGAATGCATACGCCAATATTGTCATAGCAAAATGGGAAGGAAAATATATATTTACTGTACCTCTTGAATATAGGAACAAAGTACTGTTTTTTAAATGTTTTGTGGATGATATTTTTTTATTATGGGATGGTGAAAGTGCACAGTTAGAACAGTTTATTGAACATTTACTTTGTACAACAGATTTTTTGAGAATTACAGGGACATTCTCTACTAATATTTATTTATTTATTTTATTTTATTTTATTTTATTTTACATTTGTTGACCGGCTAGTCTAGCTGGATATATGTCCATTTTCAGTAGAGGCCCTGGGAGAAAAGCTCCAAAACAGTATTAATTTAATTGAATAAAGATACAAAGCATCTACTTTAAGAAAAACATTATAAGACCAAATAATGTCAAAAAGCACTTTTACCATAGATTTAATTTTAAGTTAGTAGATGAGAGGGGGGAAAATGGAAAGAGACATAACAAATAATATAAAAAGTGAGAAAGAATAAAAAAAATAAAAATAAAATAATATTAGAGATGGTGCAAAGAGATTAAGAGCATTAGATGTATAACTATTTGGATGTTAGCTTGGTTAAGAATGAGTTGAACTAAAATAAATACATATATTTATAGGAAGGATGTATATAAAAATGAATACACACACAGAAGCAGTATGCACTCCCCACATATGTTCAAAGGTATTGTTAAAGGTCAGTTTTTGAGAAATGGCAGGCTAACAAAAAATGATAGGAAGTGTAATGAAGAGCTAAATACTATGCTAGATGAATTTAAGTGTAGGGACTATAATAATGATTTCCTGCAGAAAATAAGGGATGATGTAACCAGTAAGAAAAGTATGGATGCATAACGTTATTTCGGCTCCAACAGTGCGAGTAATACGGTTAATGGTAATGGAAACAATACGTCCTATATCCGCTATGTTACAACATATGGCAGGAGATTTCAAGGTTTAAAGGAAATTTTATCTAGGAATTGTGGGATTCTTACAGCTATGCCGGAAGAGACTAATATTGTGGGTCATAAATCTTCCTTTGCATATAAAAGATGTGATAATTTGAAACAAAAGTTATGTTATAAAGACCTATCTGCCAAACATGGCAGGAATACTATGAAGCCAGGGACTGCCCCTTGCTATAGTGGTGTTTGTTGCAATGTTATTAACAAAGATTTCAAATGTAAACATCCAATAACTAGTACGAAGTTTGTATTCAAATGTCATGCCACATGTAATATGTGTAATATTGTTTATTTAGCAACCTGCATTAAATGCCCTGTCTTCTATGTTGATAAAAGTTCCAGAAAGTTAAAAGAACAGATTATAGAACATAATTCAGAAATAAGAAAAAAAACTGGTAGTAATGCTTTAGCTCAACATGTGATGGAGAAGGGGATAGATCACAAGCAAAAGAGAGGGGGTGATATAAATAACTCCTGGGAACTATATGAATATGAGTGGATTGTACGTCTAAGTGCTGATCAAAATCCTGGACTTAATACAGCAGTTAGTATAAAACCAGTTTTAAAACTGAAGAAAATTATGCTGAAATGAATATATTCTGGTATTGTCTCCCAGTAAATGTTTCAACCTTTTGTTTACATTTTTCAAACTTTGGATGGGAAAGCTTTTCAATGGTATGCTATGTGGATAGCATATCTTTTTAAAAGTTATTTTTATGTGGGTTTTTAAATCAATTGAATGTGTATTTTGATTAACCCTGTCTAAATGAGGTTTGTATTTAAACTTGTTTCTACCACTCCTTTTTATACACACTGAGGAAGAGTTACTACACGAAAGCTTTGTCGATTTTGCAATAAACTCTGGTTATTCTACTTGAACTCTCTGTGTGTCCACCTTTTTGGAGTTTTTTTAATCTATTTTAGAAGTGATCAGTTAGTTTTGAATCTCCAGGATAAAGCCCTCCAGGTAGACAGTTGTTTACTCTTTCTTATTCTAATTTGTCTACAATGGTTCTAAATTTTGTATGAACATTTTTTTTACTGTTTTTAACTTCATTATAATCATTTTTCCTGATGTTTTAAAGCAGCCCTTTGCTGTACTGTGAAATACCTAGAATGTTCATCTGTCTTCTGGTAGCTCTGAGATATTCTGCCACCATCAAACTGGACAGACAGGAATTTAAGGAATGGATATAGGAATTTATAAAGAGTTATTAAGAAACATTTATTCAGAATGGATAGTGGAGCTGTGAGAAAAATTAACATGGAATTAAAAAACTTGGTATAACTGAGAGATAAACAGATATGAGAAGAAGGCAGTAGAAATTATGCAGAGGACTACATATTGTTAAAGTCATGCCTGTTCTAGCTTTTGCTTATGTGTGTTGCTTCTAATTCTGTGTATATATTAACAAACTTCCATTTGTTTTCAAATTAAACATAAGAAGTTGTTTCACATCTGTTCTGCACTTGCTTTAGATGTATTTTCCACTCCTTTGAGTATGGGGCTACCACCTTACGTCCTTTTGCTGCATTTTCTATTGACGCTTTATGCATTGCTAAAGTCAACCAGATTACCACCAGCTGTGTACTGTAAAATTATTGTTTCATGTCTGTTCTGGAAACCCATTAATGCACTCCAGTAACATATCAATCTGCCAGCACTGCACAAGTTTTCTATAACTTTTTTTCTAACCTTTATTTAATATTTTCTGTCTCTTTTTACAGTTTTTATTCCTTGCATTTGTTTTTTTACAGTGCTGCATTGCTCCTATGTTGTGGCAGTCATTAAATAGAAGAGATAATAACTTGCAAAAAAAAATATTAAACTATGTTGCCTTGTTCATTTTCTCTTTAAGAAGCAAGCTTTCCTAAGACATTGCAATATGTCTACTAGCATTATTTAAAAAATCGGAACAGCATAACCTATATATTATAAACTGAAATTATATTTTTGTAATATGAGGAATTGAGTCAGTGCAAGGTTACCATCTATCACTCTACACAGAACAGTTGCTATTTGGTTGTGTCTTCCAAGGAATAAAAGAAAAAAAAAAAAAAGAAAAATGGCTAATGTCCAAAGATTTTTATGATGTTCTTTCCTTTTCTTACAGTTCCTCTACAAGTTGTAAACAATAACTATTCTGTGTCTGAAATACATCATTATTCCATGAGCAATAGAAACAACTCAAGTTCTACAAGAATAAGTGTTTTACTGGCAAAAACCAAAGTCCAGTCATAGTAATGGTTTAAGTGTGGCTTGTCCTGCAAAATGGCATGTTTTAATAACAAATGTCCCACACTTGGCATTTGAAAAGGTGATGGAAAACTGTAAGTCCATTGCTATTTGATGCACCTACTAGGGAATTCATGGTTAAGTTCACAGCTGCTTTGCCTTCTGAGAAGTTTATTACAAGTCAAGGAAACATAAAAGTACCCCAGAAGACTTTTTACAATATGCTTTTGCGGAACTTACCTATAATAACTTCACAAATATAACAAAAATGTGCCTACAAAGTAACTGCATTTAATTTGTCCAGCTCCTAACAGAGGCCTCCTTTGTTCAAATATTTGTATTCCCAGGACAGGATATTTTCAACTTTGGAACTTTTAAAACTTACTAAAGCCATATTAATTCTCATAGTGCATTATGGAGCTAAAATGCAAAGCAAAGGATGATAAACATGTTTCATGTCTATTTTGACAGACATTTTAACTTCTTTTTCCCACTCATTTTAGTCAGCAAGCTGTTTCCCCTCTTTGGGCTACTTTAAGCTTAATTTTGTGTATTCTTGAACCAGATTTTTTTCTTGTTTTTTATATTGAAAATTCCTGATGTCCCCTTTCATTCTTTGAATTCCTGCTGCTGTCAGGAAGTACTCGTCTCAGCACTCTGAATTATCAAAAAATATTTCAGCCAATATTTTACTCTGCTGGCCATCTTTTTCAAGTGCGGCGCTGTTTCCCTTTTCTTTTCCCGCCTATCTGTCTAGATTCCATGCATTCTCTGGCAATTTTTCTGACTTTTTTCATGCTACTGACTTCAGTTCCTAGTTGGCAATCTGGCTACTTGGGGTATCGTCATTTTCAGAAGGTATATTTTCTTATCTGTTTTCTTCAACAGATGAGTGTTTGTCCGGTTAACACAGATTACTTAATTAGTAACTCACCTTTGTAGATTACATACTTTTTAATTCTTGTCATCTCCACTCCTTTTCTTCTGATAATTATTTTATTTAAAAACATGTGCTCTGTTCTTTTTTGCTGTCTCTCACTATTCTTTATGGCTTTTCATTCTGATTTTAATAGAGTTTTAAACTCATTTCTTCACAAAGTAATTACAGCTGGTATATTAGTTTTGCTTTTATTATAACCAGCTATTGTAGTTGGTATCTGAATTTCCACATTAATTGTCTGTTATAAAGACCTATCTGCCAAACATGGCAGGAATACTATGAAACCAGGGACTGCCCCTTGCTATAGCGGTGTTTGTTGCAATGTTATTAACAAAGATTTCAAATGTAAACATCCAATAACTAGTACGAAGTTTGTATTCAAATGTCATGCCACATGTAATGCGTGTAATATTGTTTATTTAGCAACCTGCATTAAATGCCCTGTCTTCCATGTTGATAAAAGTTCTAGAAAGTTAAAATAAAGGATTATAGAACATAATTCAGAAATAAGAAGAAAAACTGGTAGTAATGCTTTAGCTCCACATGTGATGGAGAAGGGGATAGATCACAAGCAAAAGAGAGGGGGTGATATAAATAACTCCTGGGAACTATATGAATATGAATGGATTGTGCATCTAAGTGCTGATCAAAATCCTGGACTTAATACAGCAGTTAGTATAAAACCATTTTTAAAACTGAAGAAAATTATGCTGAAATAAATATATTCTGGTATTGTCTCCCAATAAATGTTTCAACCTTTTGTTTACATTTTTCAAACTATGGATGGGAAAGCTTTTCAATGGTATGCTATGTGGATTGCATATCTTTTTAAAGTTTTTTTTATGTGTGTTTTTAAATCAATTGAATATGTATTTTGATTAGCCATGTCTAAATGAGGTTTGTATTTAAACTTGTTTCTACCACTCCTTTTTATACACACTGAGGAAGAGTTACTACATGAAAGCTTTGTTGATTTTGCAATAAACTGTGGTTATTCTACTTGAACTCTCTGTGTGTCCACCTTTTTGGAGTTTTTTTTATCTATTTTATAAGTGATCAGTTAGTTTTCAATCTCCAGGATAAAGCCCTCCAGGTAGACAGTTGTTTACTCTTTCTCTCTTTCTTATTCTAATTTGTCTACAATGGTTCTCAATTTTGTATGAACAATTTTTTACTGTTTTTAACTTCGTTATAATCATTTTTCCTGATGTTTTAAAGCAGCCCTTTGGTAAGCCTCCAATTCCTTACCAATATAAAAATCATCTCAAACAACACCGCCATCTAATCTTTCAGGAGACTTCTCTGAATATTGCAATAATAATAGTATCTGTGTCATTTTCCATGTTGTCTAGAATGAGATTTCTTTTTGCTGTACTGTGAAATACTTAGAATGTTCATCTGTCTTCTGGTAGCTCTGAGATATTCTGCCACCATCAAGCTGGACAGACAGGAATTTAAGGAATGGATATAGGAATTTATAAAGAGTTATTAAGAAACATTTATTCAGAATGGATAGTGGAGCTGTGAGAAAAATTAACATGGAATTTAAAAACTTGGTAAAACTGAGAAATAAACAGATATGAGAAGAAGGCAGTAGAAATTATGCAGAGGAATTATTAAAGTTCAAGTACGGCAGAGAAAGGGGAATCTTGGAAACCAATGAGAGGGGGAAATGCTGAGTATTAAAGGGAAATAAGGGTGTATTTGGATAATATCCATGAGTTTAGAAAGTGTGCTATTAAGCAAGTATTTTTGATAACTACCCTAGACACAAAAATTATTAGCACAGTGACTTAGCCAACATAAAACAGATGGTGGAGTTGCCAAACTTAGAGAGTGCAAGACTAGAGAAATATCCAGACACCTTACAGAGGTATTAGAGATATTTGGGAAACCAAGGAAAGGCAGAGATGGAAATAGTAAAGGAAGCTTTAAATATACCAAGGTTGTAGGAAGTTGAAGTTCATGAATGAATAACTAGATGAGAGAGGATAAGATAAAAATTGTAATGCATTGTCAATCAACAAGAGCTCTCCAGGAACAGATGGCATTTGAGTTGAAGTTTGAAAAACAGGAGGGAAGGAAGTGAAAAAGATCTGGAAGGTTTTATTTAAGAATATTCTAAAAGGAAAGGCAGTACCAGCATCTTTGAAGAAATTTGTTTTGGTTGTACTATGCAAAGAGGGCAAATATCCTTTAAACCCAACTTCATATATACCATTTTCAATTTTGAATCATGTTTATGTCTGCACTAGTCAAGCTGCTATTTTGGTGGGCCTTGAGACAGAGGAGGTATTGGATAGACTTATCCAGGATTTTATGAGAAGGGCAATGATACCACTTGTGCTTCTGATATTCTGAGGTTAATCAGGAAAATATATGGAGGGTTGGAGACATGAACCAAGGTGGGAGGGTTCCTTTCTGCCAAGCTGTGTTTGGACAGAGGGACCAGGCAAGGGTGGCCTCTTCCTCCTTTATTTTTTCCTTTATATTTAGAGCCATTTGCACAGATTATAAGGTACTCACAAATTCATGTAACTTCTATAATACTCAAGAAAAAGAAATTGTCTTATTTGCAGCTGACATTATTTTGTACTATAAATTCATAAAAAGAAAATTAAAATAAAACAAAGGTTATAATAGTAAACTATGTTTCCACACATTGGTTCAGCAATATCCATATTTATGGGTAAATGTTAAGATTTTATATTTAGCTGTATGGACTAAATATGGATTCTATTATGGCAGTTAAGGATATGTGGAAGGGACTAAAATCTAAAACAAAAACTGAGATGTTGGAAGCTGTTGACTATGGATATGGATAGTAAAGTACAATCAGTGAAAATCTTTCTAGGCTATAGTCATGCAAAGAGAACAAGAGTTAAGTGGATTAAGCTGTTTCTTCCTTCAGAACATGGCAGTTTAAGATTACCAGATTTGAAATTATACTGTAGAGCTACACAGTTAAGGCTCATAAGCAAACACAAGCAGAAGATTACAAACCAAGTAGAAAGAAATGATGTTACAACTGTGTGTGTGGGGGGGTCATGAAATAATGACAAAGTAGGATTTTGAAGGTAAACCTTTAAGGAGGACAATAACAACCATACAAAGGTATTACAAAAAAATTAATAAAAATGAAAATCCCATAATTATCATTGGTAGCCAAAAAAAGTAAAAGGCAGATGGACATATAAAGAGAGAGTCTAAGCAGTATATTAAATTAAATTAAACTATATAAAGAAAAGATAATCTGGAGGGGAAAAAAACAAACAAAGAATGGCTTATGTGGACTAGAGATAGATGATCAATAAGAAACTAATAAGAATTTTGGTGCCAATGGTTGAAAAAATGGTAAAAAAAAATTCAAGTGCCATATTGTAATCTGCCCTTTTTTAATCATTCATTTCAAGAACCATGTTTCCCAGAATTTGTCACTTGATAAAGGTGCTTCGTTTATTTCATATAACAGTCTTCAACCATTTCTACTTCTGTCACATCTAAGATCTTAGCAAATGCATCAGTTCTCTAGTCCTTCAAAAGTTTACCTCTTATAGAAATGTTTCCAGTTCATAGCATGAGTTTAGTGTTGAGTGTTTTTAAATATTTATAGTTTTTATTCATAGCAAACTGAATACTGGTGATGTGCTTGGTATTTTGCACCCTGACCCCTCCAAGGCATTAAACATGATCACCCATGCTATTTCTCCTACAGTAATTATCTGAATGTAATTTTACTCAGACTTCCTAACAATGGTCTACTAATTAAATTAGTATACACAAATTGTTTAGTGGTCACATGTACTGTCAATGCCTTTACTTGGTCCATCTAGATCCAAGGGACCAGTTCTAGGTCCTCTCACATAGAATATGTTTGTTAACAACATGTCTGAGTTATGTAGCTCTGCAACTCTTATCAATATGCTGATAGATTTGGCGGCTGATCCTTTGACCTTAATCTTATGGAAGTCACTTCCATGATATAAAATAATTTTATGTATCTGAAAATATCAGTATACGTCTCTGACCTTAGTCCAAATGTCTCAATCATAAAATGAGTTATATTTACTCTTGGAAAAGTGAATTAATAATCATCTCACTTAATAGAATCAAATGTGAATACATCAGATGAAGTTGATAAATCTCCAAAATAACTTGGAGTCACCTTAGAAGAAGGCCTGAAATCCAGTCTTCATGCCAGTTCTGTCATTCACAGAATGAAAAACTCTGGGTTTTTTATCAGGCTAGCTAAATTATGATGGATCATGGTTCAGATTCCTGGGGCAGAAGCTATATTCTTTTCAGTTCACTCAATGTTTTTGATATCCAGAACAAATCCCTTACACCTCTACTTCCCACATTTCAGCTACTTTGTATTTAGGTTACTAGACTTGCTTCAGGATATTTACTCAGTTTCTCATTTCTGTGCATAACTCAAATCCTTGTAGTGGCTTAAATTAAAACATGGCTTGGTATTAACTGTCTTAAACTTGACCACTGAGTTACTTCATTCTGCAGATAAATGTGCCATCCTTTCTTCATTAATTGAATGGGATTCTGTAACTTTAAATCTTCATTGCGGTAGTATACCCAGTTCCTTCCTTTCAACAGCAGAGATGATCACTGTATTCTCAGTGTGATCATCTGCTCATTGGACTCCCCCCAGAATCATACTTATTAAGCACTGATAAGCATGCAACTCTGTAGCGCTAAGTGCCTATCTCCACATCTTTTGTAGATTAGTTTTTGTATACTTACTTCTTCACATTAGCCATTTTCATTAATATTTGTCATTCTTCCTTCCTCTTTCTCCTTTGAACATAATCCTTAGTAATATATATATATATATAAATACGTGACTGCTGATACCCATTATAATTTTGAGTCTACTATATGCAAATGTAATTCATGTATTTCTGTATATCTGCCAAAGTATTAGTTGTATTATTCCAGACATTATTGATGATTCATTATTTATATATAATCTACATTTTTAAAACTTTTTTACTTATAATTTGTATTAATCTACCTTTGTTGTGTTGTAATTGGTTTCCTGAAGTTCCGAGTATTTAAATATATTAAATGGATTTTATCTCCATCTGCTTCTGCTGAAAATGGGATCTATACTTTTGAAACTTCCAGGTATACATCTAGACATTTGCTATATGTTTTTAACATATGTAAAATTTTATTCTAGACTATGTCAGATTGTAATGTGTGACTCCAGTTCAGCAATTACTTTGTTAAGCAGTTGGTTGGACCTGGTAGTTCATAAAATGTAGTGCTTGTTATCAGATGAAATACTAAGACCGGATATGTTAATGACCCCTGTTATAGTTAGTTCTTTGAGTACACTGATTTTACTGAGGAATCACTAAGTAAGTAAAGAATTATTTTTAATGATAACACTCCTCATACATCTACTCTTTTCAGAATATTCTGCCTCCCCCCCCCCCCACACACACATACATACTAATTCTCTACCCAGTTGTAAGTTTTATTTCTTAACCCAATGCCTTTCAGTTACTATATTATTCTATGAGACACTGAGGCAAATGTCTTCCCACAGTTATTCTCAAGTCAAGATACATTATTTTACAAGAGAGACAGTCTATTCACTGGTACAAAATAAGCAGATACAATGGCACATCTTCTCTGTGTAATCCATGGTGACTATACTGTCAGGAGTCAACAACTAAATCAATAAAATCAATCAAACTTTCACTACATTTATTTTTTCCAGTACTAGAGTTAGGATGACTGTTGTACAATTGCTTGACAACAGTTTTGATCATCTTCCAATAATGGTGCTTTTTTCCAGTTTGTTGAGCCTACACTAATATCCAGTGTTGGTAGATGGATACCTGATAATGGATCTGTGAAGAGTTCCCAAAGTATTTAATACTCTTGACAGGATTACCACTTGGATGGGTCAGCCTGCATTGTCCTCCATTACTAAACTCCTCCCTAATATATGTGCATAGCATTTTTATTTATTTTATTTTTTTTTTTTGTTTTACATTTGTTAACCAGGGGTGTCTGACTGAGCTGAAAAGGCCCTTTTCAGCAGAGGCCCGGGGAGAACAGCTCCACATAGAAAAATTACAGATACATTTAGATATTTAGACATGATCAGTATACACACAAATTACAACAGACATGTTTTTACAGTGGTATGCAGCATATCAACAGTTACAGTGGAGAAAACAAACAAGAAAATATTAATTTAAAAATAAAAGTAATTAATAGATTTGTGGTGTACAGCTGAAATTTGGAACATAGGTAGAATACATACATAGTACACAGGTACAGTACATACATTGTACATTAGCCAGTGTTTGTGAGTAAGGGTGAAAACTATTATCAAGTACTCTAGGTTAGGTATGTGTACCTTATCTACTTTCACTAGCCTGGGGAGCAGTCATGACACTGCCAACTTTGCTTGAGATGTTGCCTAATGAAGTTTTTACAGGAGGCTTTGGAAGATGTGTTTTGTATGCTAGTGTGGAGAGAGTTCCATTTTTAGCCACTGAACTACTATATAGTGTGTAAACACTATGGTAAAGACTCAATTCAGCATCCATTCTGACCAGGTCAGTACCATATCCCTGCATCTTATTTACTATTTACCACATTATGTGGTCAGCATATTATTCCGAAATACCAACGCTCTCTTGTCTCATCTTCTAGCCTTACAACTAACATTTCTAAACCTCTTTCATCGTCTATGCATTGTTCATTGCTTAACTTCCTTCAAAGTGCATCTTATCCATTTACATTTATATTTAAAAATCCTACTCCATTTCTTCTCTCAAACATATTTGTTAACAATATATACACACATACATAAAACCCAGTATTTATTTATTCATTTATTTTATTTATATGTACATTTTGTCATAGCTGTCAACCTCTTAGCGCAAAAACTGTGGGGAAAGACAAAATAATGGGGGGGGGTCAAAGCTCCAAAAACAGGGACAAATTTTAAATATTGCTTTTATAAACTTAGTAAGTTGCTAGACTAAAAGTTCTTATGTTAACATGCATTTTTCTGAAGGATATGAAGTCTGAAACTCGAATGCCTGCTATTATTTAGTGAATTCAGTCCTCACTGATTTGACACAAAAATCCAGAAAACCAGACATTTTATCAGAACAGACCAAAAACATGAGGCAAAAGTCTGGACATTCTGTGAAAATCTGGACAGCTGAGAGGTAGATTTGTCATCCTAGTAAACTAATCTGGGCTTGGCCATTTTATGGTGGAGCATAGGGAAGAAACATTTCGACTAACACTGTAACAGAGAGCAACACAGCAAAATAGAAATGAATGTGCTAACAATTATCTAATACATAAATGCGATGCAGTACTGATTTTTTTCTCTTGTCACAAACTGTAATTGAACAGAAATATATATGGTATGTTACAGTCTCAGATACTTTGGCAATATTTTGCATGACACAAATATTACTGACAATGCAGTTAACACCATATATGCTTTTGATGAAAAGCAGTTGGAAAAGGGGCAAGATTGCTTCTGTACATTTTACTTTACAGTATGACAGATTTAAAACTAGGAACTGGGTTGTACTGAGAGCAAAACAATCGACAGACTGTTAAGCAGTACTAAACACATATTTGCAGTTCAACAGATAAGTTCTTTGGTACATATATATTCAGATACTATCATATCACATTGATTTGTGGTAGTACAGAAATCCATACAATATTAACTCTGTAATGGTGGCATAATGCAGAAATATAGTAGCTTTAAAATTAGGGTACACTTACAATTAACTAACAGTTAAGCAAAATTGAAAACAGATCTAGCCCAATTGAACTATGAGCAGATATAATTAATATTCCATGAACGACATGTGTGTTAGACTATAATATTCACATGCAGTTTTTAATACCATGGAATGTTCATTATTTGCATGCTGTTGTGAGACAGCAAAGAATAAGAGTGAAGTGTGATGTTTAAACATAGAGAAGAAGAGATAAAGAGAAAAAGGCTTGACTGGAAGCTGTATATCCTGATTAGGGAGAAAAGAAACGGAATAAACATACCAAAGCAGGATGCAATAAGCCAGCTAAGAGGAGCACAAAAGCTACATATTAACAGATTTCAAAGTGCAATTCCACTGCACAACAACCTGACCTACTGATATATAAAGCACTTAGGCAGAGGAATGACAAAATTATATTCTATACATTCCTTTGGCAAGAATTATGATACTTGCATAATATGAAGTTCTTTCTAAGAGAAAAAGATGCAGCCGACATGTTATGCCTTTGAATGTTAATATTTTGTAATGTAGACCTGAAACTATTATTTGTTTTATATTCTCTGAATGTTTTTGTCTCTAATTATATTATACTCCCTATACCATCTTCTATATTACCTTGATGTGATAGTTTAACTCTTCTTAGCTATGATTTCATTTCTCTCAAGTTTTGTAACTTAAGCTGACCTTTCAGTCTGCCTCTTCCTTCCTTCTGCCTCCTTCTCTCTACATGTATACTCTTCCACTCGAATCTAGAATTAATTTTTGTTTAATAGTCAGTTTGGGTTAACAGCTTGCGATTAGAGCAAAAGTAATTACTCAGAAACTAATAATGCTGTGGTATATGTTTTCTATGAAGTAGTATTTGGTAGGATGCAGTCTATCCCACATATTCAGCTGACACCCCCTTGTTTGTGTGCTTAAATTAGATTTGTTAACCAGATAAGTTCCATGAGGCATACCTTGCTGTTCTCCAAAGCAATCCTTAAAGATCAGGAGGGTTGAGTGATACAGACTCAAACAATATTCAACGGGTAGCTGCAAAAATCTCACTGAATGTTTGCTACATGCAGTTTATTTACCACATATAGTAGGTTATAGTAGCTATTAATCTGCCCCGCCATGGCAATCTTTGATGAGTTAAGATGTGTACTTCTTGGCACCACATACAATGTTTACTTTAGTATCTCTTTTCATCTTTATTCACAAGTTGTAAAATGCGAGAACAAATGTCATACTTCTTTGCATTCTTTAAGTAAAGGGAATGTCACTCCTCAGCTGTGTATGACTCCACTAAGTTCAGTCTTTCTTGCTTGCCTTTTCTGCAGTTCTTTTTACTGGAGGAATGATGGTTACTTCTTTGAGTCCACTGATGTTAATGATGAAGCAGTAAATAAGTAAACATGATTAGAAAAGTACAATATCATGGTTCAAAGCAGATAGTGATTACTAATGCAATTATTTAATTCATAATCCTACTAGAAAGTTCTAGAAATCATTAGTCTACTGTTATAGAAATCAAGGTCCCTAAACATTTAAGATGGTATAATTAATACTGTTAAGCAACAATTGTAAGAGTGTTAAATGTAGAAAATAATGCTTAAACTTACATGGCATGTTTTACTTCCACAAAATATGTATTACAGGCATTATAAATAGTAAGTAATTATAATTTCATAGCTTTAAAATTACTTAGCATTTATATGTGTCCATGATTTACAGATGGGCATGAACAAAGATGTTTCTTATGCATCCAAAAGTTTTAAAAGAATTTACTGCATAAATACTGGCTCTAGAAAAGAGACTGGAAAAATAAAGTTTAATGCTATATACATATTTCAGCTTTTTTTTCCGCATGTTCCTTCTCTGCTTCCTCCATCCTACTTTTCTTCCAGTCTCATTAGGAAAAAAATCAGACCTATATCATTGAGAAATTCAGATGTGCAAGTGACAGAACAGCATGAATATACAATGTACAGATTCTTTCTAATCCATACGCTACATCTCTGCACATCGGGAGTTTTAAAAATGGGGCGCAAGGCACAGAAAAAAAGAAGTAAACTGTTGACTGCTTCATTGGGGGATGAAGTGAGATAAATAGGCTTTTTGTTCTGCATGTGTCCAGATGTTGTGTCTATGCACTTTTCTGCATTCCTGGATGGATGCCTGTATATATTTTGGATACTGTAGGGACCATATAATATCACTGGAAAATGATGCGGTCTGGTACCTTTCAAATAACATTTCCTTTCATTTTTTTTTTGTGACTGTGTGTCTGTGTGTAAAATAAAAAAGGCTTGTTTTTCTTTCCATGTTTTTCTTTTATTTGAGGAATTTTATAGTTGGAGATTATTAACATGGAAGAAAATTTGAAAAACAGATATATTGAGAAAGGAGTAGGGACGGGGGAGTTTAATTGCTCAGATGGTAGGCTGGAATTTAGTTCAGGTCCCTGGCACAAACTTATCCCAAAGCAATTAATCAGTTTTATGTAGCATTCTCCTTGTCCTACTTAATATTTCAACATCAGTTTGATGAGTTTCTCAAAGGAGATGAAGCGGAGGTACTACTGAAAACAGTAAAGAAGTTCCCTTCATTTACATACAGTACGCTTAGTAAAATCTGTTTGACTTGCATATTTTAGTAGACACATAGCCAATTATAATAATATTTCTTCTGCCCCTCTCACTCTATTGTCCTTTCTATAGCTCACTCTGTTAGCCTGGCTATCTCTGACTGTATATCTATTTAACCATCTATCTCTCTGCGTAATCGATTAGCCTGTCTACATATTACTCTTACTTAATGTACTTTATGCTTAGCTAGCTCTCATCAATTTTGCTCATGCTTTCTTATCTTTTATCTACCATTTCATTCATTACTGTTGTCTAGCCTGTTGTCTAAGTTCCTAAATGAATTGTGCAAACATTTGTGCCTCTCTCCACTCAATGTTGGCTATGATCCTTTCCAACTATGTTCATAGGGAAGTACTAGGCTTGCTGCCATTTTAAGCCTAAACAATTTCCTTACCAGAAATGAGAATCAAATGCTGTATCCTGTGTTTGTAAGGTAATCACCTTAACCATTATACCAGCCCCAAACATAGATACCGACTCCCCAACATGTGGCACAAAGGTCATGGCAATTATATGTTGAAAGGTCAGTCTGTATCTATTGTTTATCCACACTGGTAAAACATGAGAAAAATGTGTTGTATATATCTTTCTTAAGTGGTTCACTACTGTAATGAGTTCTGGCAAAGAAGAGCAAAAATGAATATAAAAATGTGCAGTGAGTAATACAGCACAGCAGGACCCTTCATGACTAAATCAAGATATTGCTATTTTTGTGTCTTGTTTGTTTTGCTTAACTTCCCTCCTTGTTTTCTGTGTAATAATGCTGACTATGTGCTGGAACTTCAGTTTATAGGATCATAGGAGGTTACTAGGCTATCGACCTGGAGGTCATTTCAAGCCAAGCCATCTCATCCCAATGTAATACCATAGATACTCTAGTCACTACCCAGGAATGTATTTATTAATGACTGCCCATGTCAAGGAGGGTTGTGGGCACTATCTCCAGTAAAAATTTATGGTGCCCCATCCAATTGTCCAGGTTCCTCTTGAACAGTGTCATAGAGGTGCTCGGCTTCACATGAATTGGCAACCTATTCCAAAGATGCAGCAGTTGCTGGGAGACAAATCTGTTCCTCCAGCATATCCTATTCAAGTCACAGGCCATATTTAGTTCCATGGAATGGGTAGCTCTAGTCCTGTTTCATTGATGGATGTGCACAAATTCATTAGGTTTGGCTCGGAGACTGCTCTTTAAGCCAGGCATATGTCTCCCCTAAGAAGTCTATACGATACTGAGTATAGTGACAGGGGCTTTAGTCAGTCTGTATATAAGGCACATGCTGGAGTCCCTGATTTTCTTAGTTAGAAACCACTGAGGTCTCTCTAGTTGCTACAGCTTTGTACAGTACATGCTGAAAGTGGCGTTATACTCAATTATGAGCCTGATTAGTGACGGGTATAGAGGGGTTATAACCTCCATTGGTAATCAAGTGTGCTACATAGAAAGCCTTCCTTACTACAGTAGACACATGGTGGTCAAAATTAAGGTTGCAGTCTACTTGTGATCCCAGATCTCTTACCACTTCGTAGGTACATAGGGTGTTGTTGTTTATTTGACAGTGTGAAGGCACAGTGTTTTTATCAAAGGGAATGATGATGCATTTCTTTGCATTCAGTGTGAGACCATGACTAAGACACCAGTCGCTGGTCTGCATAAGACGGTCCTGAAGTATACTGACATCTTTTGGGGATTCAATAATTGCACCCAGTTTGCAGTCATCCACAAACATGGTCAGCTACAGCCCCTTAGTTTTGGCCTGAACTTCTGAGAAGTATATAGTAAACAGTAGGGGGCACAACACTAACCCTTGTGGCACCCTGCTTGTGATAGGTCTGCTGGCTGATGTGGAGTCACCCACTTTGATTGTGTGTGACTGGCTTGTGAACCAGTTGGCAACCCTTCTTACAACAAAGGGGTTTACATCCAGTTTGCTAAGTTTATCGGTAATGCCTGAGTGTGGGATTGTGTCAAAGGCCTTTGCCAAGTTGAGGTATGCTGTGTGCACAGATTTTCCCTCATCAATGGCCCTGGTCACATTTTCAAAGAAATCCACCAGGTTTAACAGGCAGGATCTACCCTTGACTAAGCCAAATTGGATCATCATAATGGGTTTAAATTAGCTGACTGCCTGTTAGTAACAGGAGGCCTTATAGTCTTTCAAGATAGTCTGTACCTCTGAAGATAGACAGAATTCTGCAGAACCATGTGCCTTATGTCAGTGTTCACAGGTTATTTGCTACAGAGGTTAAAGTACAACATGCTCATGCTGAGTTTACATGCCCAATGGCATTATGAGTGAAAAGAAAATCTTGGAAAAACACCCAATGTTGTACAATGTTTTATAAGGCCTACCGGTTGAGTTGAATTCTCTGCACATAGCTGCCAGACTTTCTTTCCCAGAGTCTGTCTCAGTCAAACTTCTATACATCACAGTGGGTTTACAGTGACACAATGTGAAAGAGTGAACTATATCATCATAGGTGGGAATGATAAAGTGAGAGTTTGTAACAGGCCAACAGATAGTGTGAGAGACTTAAATAAATAAAACAGACACCTAGCTTTATTTCAAAGTTTGCTTATGAGTAGTAGATAGTGATGTACTGAAACTGTATTACACTGTCAAAATCTATTGTGCAAGATCATTCAATATTTAGTTGACAAACTGCAAGGGCAAGTAATGGAAATACAACACCCCTGATCAGTTTTAAATGTTTTGCATCTAAAATAATACTTATATGACATAAGCCAGTACTGATCATGTTTTCTGTTGGGTATCATACTAATATAAAGTTTACATGTTATTTAAGCATGCTGTCACCAAATAGGCATTTGATGACAACTCTCAGTTAATAAAAAAATCCAGGTAATGGGAAAAGAGCTTAAATCAATTATTAAGCTACTGAAAATTAAGAACACACTGTATCATTGAATTGCTCTATACTGTTATTATACCCCCCCCCCCGGGATTGTGGCCTTATTGGGGGAGAAGGGCAATATACCTATCTGATCCTTAGTCCTACATTATCTGAACCTTTTTTCTTCTGGTAGAGTTACTCTTGGCAAATTTATTTAAAGAGGTACCAGTCTGATTATCATCCAGAATGCCATAATATTATTTGGTTAAAGAATCCAAGAACCTCATCTGAAACAACAATGCCAGGTCTCATCCTTAGAGCCTGTCTACAACTCCATTCTCATCTATGGCCACAAGCTTTGTGTACTCAGTAAGAGGAAGAGACCACAAATAGATTTAACAGAATTGAGACTGTTCCACATGGGTAGCTGAGCCAGTCTCCATGACAGACTGAGGAACTTTGGAGTCTAGTAGAATCCCAAATTATAGCCAAAGCTACTTTGTGTTGTGCAGACTTAATTCAGGTAGTTTAAGCACCTTGCAAAGATGTCTGTCCCCATGGAGGTGTACCAGGTGTGACTACCAATAGAAAATCCCTGAGTAGACTGAATTAAAATGAATATATGTTTCAGCTTCCTTGGGAATTCTTAGTGATCCCAAAAGATAAGATATAGACTGTTTTTGGAGACAGAGAAGTCTGGTTTACCCCACTCAGAGTGCTGCCACCATAACTCTTATTTTGAAAAACAGTTCAGGGTTTAGAAAAAAATAAATAAATTTTAATGAAAGAGGTGTCTATTCATCTCAGTCATTCATTCCAGTTAAGAAAGAACCTAGTGGCTAAATAGCAGCAGAAAGGAAAATAAACATTTCAAATGGATTTGCTATATTGTCTGTATATCTTTACACCTGACCAGTGGATATGGGTAGCATCAGTTTTCCTGCCTGCCTGCTCTATCTGCTTGCATTTATGATGCATTTTACTCCAATTCCCAAACCAAACAGAACACTGGTTAATCTGGACGATATGATTACAGTGTGGGGAGATGGGTAATAGGAAGCAAGGATTGATTGGCTAATGATGCCCTCGATATTTAAGCAGCATACAGAGGATTAAGGGAAACAAGTCAAAAGAAAACAAATGCTCATGTCCTAGAAAACACTTTGGAAGAGTGAGGTTATTGCCTGAGTAGAAAGTATAAGCAGAAGAGAGTACAAGACAGAATAATGAGGAATGCAAGGACTGAAGAAATTCATATACCAAAGAATGTGGAAAAAGAGATTATTACAGATTTTAGGAAATGATGAAGTCATATTTTTTCATTACTGTTTCTTGAACAGCATCACGTTATTTAGTTGTAGTGTTTTACATAAAAAGGATGTGTCCTTTTATACCAGCAGCTGTTGACTTTCTCTACAAAAGGTAAATAAAGGCTGTGTAAGTTAGCAATGCTTACTGATGACATAATAATATATCTGCTAGCCAGTTCAGTAGTACAATTTATCAAATGAATGAATAGTTAGTCCTTCTTATTAATCATTAACTCATGAGGGGTTTTAATAATGCAGGCTGTGACTTAGACTTATACTAATTAGCATATTCACATCCTTTTGACTTATTAAAAAACAGATTTTATTTTCAGTACTGAACAAATCTGTTTTCAAAAATGGTGTCATTATAACCCAGTGATTTCGTATATGAAGTTGTTCTTTGACAAGGAAATCAATGTGTATTGTATTCTGTAATAAAAATAATTTGTTTTTATTGTTTACCTTATAATATTTGTATAAAATATCACATATGTGCTGTCCTAATTTTATCAACTGCACTTCACTGCCTCCTGTGATTCTGTTCAGATTTCTTGGTTACTTTTCAATATTAAATGGTACTGCCCACTGTATACTGAAAGTATGCCTGCTCCATGGTCAGTGCTTTACTTCTGACACTACTCATCAGTGCATTCGCTTAAACCTACTTCCATTCAGTTTGAAGAAATATCCAACCCAAACCAGTGTTGTTGCTGTAAGTGCGACAACATGGTGTTCTCAGCGCTACTAGCAACTTCATAGCATGGCTCAGCAACTGCACAGTTGCTGAGAAGAAATTACAGAGGTTGGTGTGGGTGGCTGAGAAAATCTTGGGCACAAACCTCCTTTCTATTCAGGAGCTTTTCTTTACAAGAGCAAGAAAGAGAACATACAAAATAAAAGATTCGACCCATCCGGCCCACAACTGGTTCTCACAACTTGTGCCTGGAAGGAGTACAGCAGCTTCTGCTGTAGGACTACCAGATTTAGGAACAGTTTGTATCCTACATCTGTGAGACTTATTAACTGAGACACCAACCATAATAACTGATACATTGAAGCCTCTTTCTTCCTTTAATCCTGCTGCTCTGAGCAATTACCGCCAGTATTACTATTATGCAATATGATGGCTATACTATATCACGTCTAAGGTTAACAAGTGCAATATGGTAACTAAACAGCTGCTATTCACTAGTCTTTATTTATCCTCTATCTTAATGGTGAAGGGGTTTGGCGATGGGTATTTATTTATTATTTATCATTGGATAATGGGTATTGAGTGTGTTTTTCTAATGTGAACTACCTCTTGCATGTCATATGTCTTGTTATTTAGTTTCTTATGTTATTCTCTGACACCACTGTATCTGTGTTATTTGCACTGCATTTCTCTCATGAGCTGACATTTGTAATTTTGTTTAAGCTGCACTTGTGTCGTCCTAAATGACAATAAAGTTTCTTTGAATCTTTGAATCTTTGAATTGTTGCTGTGGGACTGACTTTTAAGGACCTATGTCACAACCCAAGAAAGTATGATCTTCAATAAAACCCCTTTAATGCATGCATTCAGATGTGCTGGTATTCATGTGTAATTCAAACAAATAACTTAAGGTACAATGAATGCTTAAAAATAATAAAGTGCTGCATGAACAGTTTACAATATCTATTAAGTTCACTTTCATAACTGCTCATGTTTTCAGTCTTGCTAGCTTGAAAAACTGTTTCTTCACCCTGTTTCTATAGAACTGTATCATATATCTAAAGCATTTGACATGGTCCCACACAAACAACTTATCTCTGTCCTCAATAACCTATCCTTCTCACAATCAGTCAGCAACTGGTTTCAGAGTTACCTGTCTGACCGCCAACAATCCGTTGTATGGCAGAATGACATATCTCCCCAACTACCTGTCTCCATAGGGGTTCCCCAAGGATCCATCCTTGGACCCCTACTCTTCTCTGTTTTCACCAGTAATCTAGCCTCTGCCACCAAACATGGCACACTCATACAATATGCAGATAGATGACTCAACCATCATCTGCTCAGCCCAGTCCCTACCCAAACTGCAAAAAGTCACACAGGAAGCCTTTTCCTCTGTTGAAACTTGGTTATCTGATGCCCAATTAATACTCAACCCAAACAAAACTAAACTACTCATCTTCCAACCCACCAAACATACTCAAAACAACTCTCACTTTAACATCACAGCAAAAGACAACACCA
Organism: Protopterus annectens; assembly: GCF_019279795.1. NCBI lineage: Eukaryota > Metazoa > Chordata > Ceratodontiformes > Protopteridae > Protopterus > Protopterus annectens. Next base: position 273,228,475 of record NC_056739.1, read on the forward strand.
CTATATACCCAACTGAACACACCAAATTGCTAGGAGTGGAAATAGACAATAAACTAAAATTTGACATTCACATATCCATGACCTAAAAAAAGTCCACAAAAATCTAGGAGCGTTATACAGAAATAAGCATCTTCTCACCAAAGCAGCAAAGATTTCAATAGCAAATTCCCACCTTATCTCCACCCTACTTTATGCCTCTCCAATATATACCAACCTAAGGCAATGCGATCTAAACAAGCTAGAGACCTGCTACAACAAAATCGCCAAATTAACGGGGCATCCTACCGTAGTCACCACTGTCTCTCACTTGCTGAACTGGGCTGGCTTGAACTTCCTCACCTCCTTCACTGGTATCAACTTTCACTCACCCACAAACTAGTAAACCATCCACTAAATGTCCCATCCCTCCAGAATCTACTCCAACCCTATCGCACCACCAGACTACTAAGATCCAGCAACACAAATCACTTGCAGATCACTAAAGCCAATAACTCTGCTGGTGAAGCACTATTCTCTTGCACCATAGCCAAATTATGGAACTCCCTCCCACCCACAATTACCTCCATACTATCATGCATCCGCTTCAAAACTTTACTAAAAGCGCACCTAAAAACATGCTGGCTATGCCCTTGCAACTCCCACTCTAATATCACCCACCCCATCCAACCACTACCTTTTTTTCCACTTCACTAACTACCTTGATTATAGCAAACTCAGATGCTCATAAGCCTAGTACTTATTATACAGCAGGAACTTCTTATTGTAACATTTGTTAATGTCTGTTATGTACTTCACAGATAAAGATTCTAGTTGTCTACTGATGTACTATGTTCTTCATCTGTAAATATGTTTTAAGTAATTGCTATGTAAATTGTTAATCGCTATGTAATCCAATGTAACTACTGTCTGTTTATTTTAACTGTGGAGCTTTTCTCCCCGGGCCTCCGCTGAAAATGGACCTACGTCCAGTCGGACACTCCCGGTCAACAAATATAAATAAATAAATAAATAAATAAATAAATATGTTGACAGTGGAGTAGTCCTTAATGATCTGGTTAAAAAAATGCATATTAACATAACAGAGCCAGTGATTATACTGACAATTAATATAGCGTACCAATACAAATCCACAATCCAGCCACATAACATGCAACAGTCAACAATGCAAACAAATCCACACAGCCTAAACCAGCCACATGCTACATGCACTTCCAATGTGGAGGCAGATTGTACACACCTTAAACTTGCACATCTCTGAGAACACTTTAACCTTGGGGTAGGTGTTACTTGAGGCACAGCCTTGGGATAAGTGCTGCTTGTGGCACAGAGGTGCACAAACACCCATCTTGCTCAGCAGATGCTTCTTACATCTTTCACATTTTCCACATGAAATAATCCCATCAAAACATTTGTCTGATAATTCTGTCTAACACAAACCTAAATAATTCATTAGTAATATAAAGAGACTTCCATTCATCCTCTTGCATGCACACTACATCTTCTGGTAACTATCAACAACTTACCCACAGCACTACCCATAAACCACACATATATTGCATGCTTTTGACCACCAAGTAAACCATAAAACCCATACAATAAAATATCATACATTTTAACACTCAATCACATACCAGTAACAGACACATCTATATGCATTTAATCAATCCGCACAAAACCTACCTGCAATAAATGTACATCCACAAAACCCAACAATAGGCACACTGCACATTTTTGACTACCCACTACAAAATCTACATGCAAAATATCTTATAGATACACACACACACACACACACACACACACACACACACACACACACACACACACACACACACACACACACACACACACACACACACACACACACACACACACACACATCCAAAGAACTTACTGGTATGCTGTCATATATATACACAAACAGGCATTACTATGATAGACCTAATACCTCTTGTATTCATTAAGACATACTCACAATAAAAGAAATATGCAAGCCTTACCACAGTGATGCTGCATGTGTGCATCTCCTTGACAACTATCATTATTCAAGCAATATGCACTCTCACTGTCAGTGTCACTTTTCAATAAGCTTGCCAGTGATAAGTCTGCAATGACTATTTTTTTTTCTGTATTTAAATCAAAATGTTCTGCCTTCTTTCTTCTGTTTGCATTTCACTTGTATCATAAAACCAGAAACACATGCTTACCAGAAGAAGTTTGTTTATTATCCTGATTATATTTGTGTTTGTTCTACAAAAAAATACAAACTAATTTCAGTGGTGAATGCATGGTGTCACACACTTGATGCATTTATTTATAATGATTCTCAATCAATAATGTTAATATATTTGCTACTTTCTTTCATTAAATAGTTCCTTTAACTTTGACACTAGCTCTGTAACATGATTCCGATAAGTATAACTACAATTATAAATTAAAAGTGAAAAATCAGATTAATATGGGCCATCTATGATTATAAAAAGCTTAGTTCATACAAAGAAAGCATTCAGTATGTTTTTGTTTGTCATTATAAAGTACTAAAGCAGAAAGGAATCGACTGAACTAGTTAACAAAAAATGTGGGCACTCTCCAGATGTCTTAAACTTAGATGTTATATTGCCAATCTATGCTTTCTTAGTTCTATTTTCCTTTCTGGCAATAATCCTGTCTGTATCATATCTCTGTTCACATGATGTTGGTTGAAAAAAGTTTCCATTTTCTAACCTGTCATTTTGGTGAGCAAATAGAAACAGTTCCAGATGCCTGTAACTATATGGATAGAGATGAAAAACAAAGCAGAGTATTAGATAAAGAACTGCACACTGAATTCCTTTAGTAAGTGGGGATATTTATTCACCAACTTTTTTAATGCTTACATTTGAATGGGCACCACTAATATCAGGGTTTGCCTGCTCTATTATTCGATCCACCCATTCCTACAGGTTTCTCAGCTGAGAGTCAGGAGGTCAGTAGTAAGACAACCCATCATAATGAATCCACCCTACCTTTTTTCATAGTTTATAACACACCCACCCACCCCCACACCTGCATGCATGCTATTCTTCAGTGTGAGTAAACAAATGCAATACTGTTAAATATTTTTAAACCCACCATCACTCATGTCATACTGGAATCAGATATCTAAGCTATGAAATCCCACCACTAAAATAAATGTTGCACTGGTGCTCATTCTTACTACCTTACTGGCCTCCTATTTTAGCCGGACCATCCATGCTTGGATCACTTGTTCACCTAGAAAATCACCAGTTGTGAAGGTAGATACCCTATATGAAAGATATAAGTTCACTGCATACACTTTAAACAAGTAATTTTAACATATGAGAAAACATTCTGTGGTTTCTGGCTCAGTTCTGTACTGAAAATATATTTGCATCTTTGCCCAGTTGACTTTAAAGTAGTTTTGAAGGATTTAAACATGTCAGGAGCAGACAGGCTGTTTGGCACCTAGTAAGTAACGGAATCCTATGTTCTTTCTGCATCTTTACTAATGAGTATTTCTGTGCCCTGCCTTAAAGCAGACAACACAGATTATACAAAACTCCTGGCTGAAGAAAGTGAGAGATGGTACTCTAAGATAAAAGCCCAGACCACCATGTAGAAACTCAGTGCAGACTCTCAAGCATTACAATGAAGGCATTAAGTCTTCTACAGAACATAACTTAATACAGCAGAAATGATGAAACCAGAAGGAAAACAGGGTTCGATCTTTCCCGAAGGAATGCAAAAGCTAGCTGAGAGTAGTTCTCCTCCCCCTTTTCTTATTCTCATTGCAGATGTGTACCATGGCAATTTCCTTTCCGATCCATTCTGGCACCTAATGCCCACTCAATAAACATATATTTCTTTATTTATATGCTTAATTTTGGTTAATGCATTCGTCCCACTAGAACCAAAGCATATTTTCAAAAGGAAACCTGTGATGGTATTTGTGCACATTAAGGATAATTTGGCCACGTCACACAGAAATTAAACTGATCTCTTCAGATTGTAAAATAGGATCTTTAATACCCACTTAAGCTACCAGCAAGTTAGGTAGATGAGATTTTCTTTTCCATTTTATTTGAAGGATGTCTTCTTGGGGACTGCATCTTCCTATTTTATCCTGTACTATACTTAACTCTTAGTATTAAAAATTAAAAAAAATCCTGGTGTGCAGACAGAAACCAGAGATTTCTGATCTTCACTATATGGAAAGTAATTATACGATCTGTCCAAAACAATTATATCAGTCATAACTATTTCCCATTATTTAGATTGAAATATTTCACTTAACCAGGTATTCATGTCCCTGCATTGTCCTTCCCATTGAATTTAATTGTATTACACATCTCTTTTAATATCTTATGTATCATGTCTGCCTCATGAGACATGTACCTGGCTTTTTATTTTATTTTTTTAAGGAAAGTCATCATGCTCCATAAGCATCTCTTCTTACACCATTCCCCATACTGTCCTGGTTGCCTATCTCTATAACCTTTTCATGTGACTGCTTTCTTCCTGTAATTTTCCTCAAATAGTGTGGAACATTCCTTTCCTGGTTGTACAAGAACTCAAAAGAATGGCAGCATCACCTTTTCTCAATATTTCTTTACTACACTCATGAATAAGCATCCTGCTATTTTGGCAATCTGCACTCAAAAGAAATGTATTTCATGTGTGTGTGTGTGTGTGTGTATATATATATATATATATATATATATATATATATATATATATATATATATATATATGGATGCCATACACTAGATCAAAGGTTCACTACTTCGAAATAGTGTATGGAATGCACACTGCAGTGAAAGTGCACTTAATCGAAAGTGCACTTACACGAAGTTCAGTACAATGACCGGGCATTGTTATGAACTTCCGTGCAGTACTCACGGACCTTAGGGTTAGGGCACAGGTCATAGTACGGGCTATCCCCTTACCATGACCTGTGCCCTAACCCTAAGGTCCATGATGACTGCAGCGCAGTGAAGGACATAACAATGTCCTCCACTATGGTGCGATAGTCACGAATCTTAGGGTTAGGGCATGGGTTAGGGTAAGGGGATAGCTTTACTAACTATCCCCTTACCCTAATCCATGCTCTAACCCTAAGGTCCGTGAGTATTGCACCATAGTGGAGGACATAGCTTGTTTTTTGATGTCCTCCACTGTGCTGCGGTACTTTCAGTGAAGTGCACTTTTGCGGAAGTTCACTTTCGTTAAAGTGAACTTTTGTGTAAGTGAGGCTTCCTATTACAAGTTTGAAGTTGTGAACTTTTGTTCTTGTAATAGGAATCCATATATATATATATATATATATATATATATATATATATATATATATATCTCAACTGGTTAAGTGGGCAGGTGCAAAGATTCGTTTTAGTTATGATCCAGACCAGCAGTGAAAAAATGAGTGTTCCATTAAAGAGTACAGAATAAGCACAGGCACTGTCAGTGAGCCTTTACTAATGTGTTTACTGCATTTCTCATAAAGACAGATAAGATTAGGAGTACTATACTTTAAAATGTGTTCACAAGTAAATAAAAAAATAGTGGACACAGACAGAAAGCAGGAAAAAAAATGAAAGCAGGGTGAGAATAAAAGATAGGTATGTATCTGCAGAGAAAAAAATCTCTGTTTATCAGACAACAGTAAAATAAGCAAGAAGAGTGCTGCCTGAGTCTGAAGATTACATTTTATCTAACAAAGATTTATGAAAAGTAGAATTAGTCAGATATCTACAGAGAACTTTCTAGAATAGGGAATGAAAAGTAGATTTCTAATTACAGGTGGTATGCTGTTCCAGGCAGGATGCATATCATTCCATTGAATTACAGTTGCATCTAATGCAACTCAGTGAAAAAAATGCCTACCAATCACATTACTAGGAAGTGTGCTCTACTATGGGTCCTACAAAGGGAGCACGTCCACTTAACACTCTCTTCTCAGAGTCAATGAGTTGCATTTAATGATTACTGTTTGGCAAAGTGAATATTTAAAGAACTGTGAATTAACAAAATGCATGCCTTCCATTAACCAGTAGGTACTGGTTCCATCACAGAAGCTTAAGTTTATATGATACTGACAGATAGAAATCAAGGAAGAAATGTTTGCAAAGAAATGTGACATATGGGAGTATGGCTGCATCTGTGAACAGTGATGAGTACTTAAGTCAACAAGGTTAATGAGGTGGCAAGTTTTCTTTACGGTCTTCCAGAGGATGGATGTGTTATGAGAAATTATACAATGACTGCTGATTAGTATTCCAAAACGTGCATGCTGATTGGCCAGCCCAACCAGCGTGCTCGTTGTAAATCCATCTTCATGATTTTTTTTGTTTGTGTTAGGTAGAAACGGAGAAAGGAAGATCTCCGTTGCTGTAATCTCACTATGTTATACATTTAACATAGCGATATATCTTTAGAAAAAAGCAACGGAGATCTTCCTTTCTCCATTGCTTTTTTTGAAATATATCTCACTATGTTAAACTCATTTAACATAGTGAGATAGCTTTAAAAAAGGGAATGGAGATCTTCCTTTCTCCGTTGCTTTTTTGAAATATATCTCACTATGTTAAACTTGTTTAACATAGCGAGACAGTTTTAAAAAAGCAATGGAGATCTTGCTGTCTCTGTTGCCTCCTCTAGACAGCTCTGATGTACTGCGTAAGCATATGCATGTGCAGTACATCAGAAAAAGCCCCAGGAAAGTGGAAAACCATGGAAGGGCACCACACATGTACTATACAAAGACATTATTTAAGAAAAGTAAGTATTTTTTTTTCTTAAATAATGTCATTGTATGATTGCAATAACCCACGTCTGGGTGTGGGTAATGCTAGATTTACCCACAGTTGTCTTTGTTTGGTCACTTGGGCTTCGCCCTCATGACCTAAGCCCACCAACCATGGGTAAATCTAGCATTACCCACACCCAGATGTGGGTTATTGTTTAATAAATAAACTGTAGAGTGTAGCACACTCTCAGGCTTAGAGGTAGGAAGGTTTCTGCATACTGACTCCTGGGTTTCTACAGTAGAAAACTAGCAAGCCTGTAGGAGACTCAAAGTTTCTAGTAGAATATTGAAAATGCAGTCCTGCAATGAAGATGGTAATGTAAGCAGAGATGTGGGTCATAAGTATCAGTTGATTACATGGAATTATCTATCAATCAATCTATCTATCTATCTATCTATCTATCTATCTATCTATCTATCTATCTATCTATCTATCTATCCATCTATGTATGTATCTATCTATCTATCTATCTATCTATCTATCTATCTATCTATCTATCTATCTATCTATCTGTCTGTCTGTCTGTTTGTCTATCTATCTATCTATCTGTATATCTGTCTTTGTTGACTAGGAAAGACTGACTGGGCAAAGTCCATTTTCAATGCAGGCACAGAGAGCAAAGCTCTAGGAAATATATTTATGATACTCATGCAAGAACAAATTATTTACAAAGGTATGGCATACAGAGAGCTCTTAAGGTGTCCAGATAAAAATAGGTAATTGTTCTGTAGTGGAATTAAACAAAGATAAATAGGTATTTCTTCTGTGATGAAATCATATGAGAAATTAAATTCAAATTGTAAAAAATTAGTATGCAAACAGTCCATCTGCAATATATGCGACAAACAGATATTAGATGTAATTATAAGAGTTAGGTAAGGAGAGTTTCAGTATACATGCTAGACATAAATACAATTTAGGCAAGAAGTGTGAATTATCATTAGAAGTGGAGAAACTGAGGGAAGGGAAGGAGTTCTTTTGGAGTTTTGATGAGGACTGTTCTTTATATGGTGATATTGAGTGAGGGATAGAGATTGCTGAAGCATTGAAAGATGACACTGAAGTCATTCAGAAGCAGGAATTCAACATCTTGTTGCAAAGGATGAGTAGATTATTGGCATATAGGACTATTTTGCTTTGGGAGGTTGCTAAAATTAAGTGAGAAAACAATCAGTATAAGGATACAGCCTAGAGGCACTCCATTGCATGACATGCCTTTACAGCAGAGAGAGTTTGCACTTGAAATGGTAAATTCAACAGATAATTTGTGCACCAGAATACAGCCTCAGTACGAAATCTGCATCAAGTAATTAATCAAGAAATAGTGATTGCTCAACAGAATCAAAAGTTTTTTCTTCCAGGACAGCATCATTTATAAGTTCCATGTACATATGTACATGAAAATCAGTGGTTTGGAAGAAGACCAAAGGTATATCAAAGTCAGTTTCACAAGGATGAAGAACATTTTCTTGTACTGAGAGTATTACTTGTTTAGCTGGAAGAGAGAGTACAACCTCTGGTGTGTAAAGTTCAAGCTGTTAGGCATTTGGAAAGTCATGCTTAGGAATGATGGCAGCTGGTTTTCTGAGATTAGGAATATAGCCAAAAAAAAAAAAGAAGGGATGAAAATGTGAGTAAGGGGGGCTGCAATGTAGGCGGATGTTTCCTTCTAGAATTTATGAGGAAAGCAATGGTTTTGCAGTAATTGTCAGTGGGTTTAATGAGAAGGTTGTATTCAGAGCTAATGTTAAGTTTTAAGTTAAACCATTGAAGAGCTGCTGTGAGTATGGTTTGAGAGTAATGACCAGAGAAGAAGTGAGTATGCCAGTTACTTATAAAGAAATCAATAAATGATCTGGGCAGTCAAGCTAAGAGAGATACACAAGTCCCTAAGGCATAATTCCTGACAGTAGATTGGATGGGTCAAATGTATTAAAAATTAAAGCAGCCAGAACTTCAGTTCCTATAAATTATGAAGTAGTTTTGCAGGGTGGCAACCCCCTTGACTATGCATACTAGTTTCACAGTCATGTTACCATGAAGAGAATAGAAACATCCTAAAATGGTAACTAAATTCTTCATGCATTCTATTGATCTTGCAGTAGTGTTGACAAATACAATAGCATTCTGGGAGTTGCAGATTCGGTGATTTGGGATCAGAGTGGTTGCATTCCGTGAGTTATTCACTGAATAGCAGATTTCTGTGCTGTGAGAGTGGCATGTTGTTAGAGTCTCTGGGTGACATTCAGAAAGCAGGTACTCACTGTGTGAGTGCAGAAAGCCAGATAACAAGTCTATTACATGGAGTAAAAGTGTATCACATTGATGGAATGCTGGTGAACAAGAGTGATTCGGAAACTTTGGTTGGGATTCAGAAAACTGGTACTCCCTGTCTGAGTGGTGCACTCAGTCTGGTACTCCACAAGTCTATTAAGCGGTTCAAAAGTGAATCACATTGATGGAATGCTGGTATACAGGAGTGACTCAGAGGCAGGTCACTTACAAAAAGGGTGACAATCATAGCAGTGTGCCACACTGCAAACCAACTGTAGTACAAATGGAATCTCATTTTTTATACTGACAGATGCCCAATTTACATTCAGAACCTCGCATCTGTTTGTGGTGTCAGTTCCTGTGCAGCAACTCAGTACCCAAGTCATATCAATGTCACTCTAATTATTGAAGGAAAACAAAGTGTACTCAGGACTTTCACAGCAAACTGGTTAGTGCACAGCAGAGTGACACTGTGTATCCTACAGATGCAAGCAGTGCAGGAGATTCTGGGGAAGTGGTTATGTTATATAAAGAATGTCCATGTCTTAGGCAGTGCAGAAGGTATTTGATGGGGGGGGGGGGGATAGATTATTTAAAGAGTGCAGGGCATATCAAGTTGTGTGTCTATGCATTATACAGTATAGAGAGATACTTAAAGGTTACCTTATTTAAGGAATGCAATGCATCTCAGGTTGTGAATCCACATGTTAGTGAAGGAGATACTTGCAGAGTGGGATACCCATATACTGATGGTAATTGTATAAATAGCACAAAGGGGACTTTGAGGGTATGCTGAGGTTACAAAACAGGGTGACACTGAGAACTCCACATTGCTACATTGCACACATACCCATGTGAAAGCAGACTGCATAGTATTCAGTGCAAAGGGATGGTTGTTCAGATTGTCTATCAGTACTGCTAGCTTTACTACATAGTAATGAGCAATATAACTCAGAAGGTCTATCAGCTGTGTTACGCTTTTTACCCATTTCTGCATATTACTCATTAGCACATTTATATTCTGACTTTTGCCCCTAGAGCACAGAATCCTGCCATATTACAGAGACCTGTTGCCTTGCACTGGTATGACTACTACAAACTGAGGCTTATTAGAATGGTTAGGCTATTGATGTGCTATCATTGTAACTTCAGGTGTACAAAATGGGATAGTATGAAACATAAATCTAGTAATGTGTGTGTGTGTGTGTGTGTGCGCATTCTAAAAGGTTTCTGGAGGATTATGCTGCAAAAATGTACTCCCATCTTCTAATACACCTTTGTACTTGAGATTTGATGCAGAGTAATACTACTCCTATTCATACATTGCTCATGTACTGACCACCCACTGTCTGTCTGGTGCACACTAATAGCTGTACTACACCAGTGCCTCTGAATTGGGTGTTGGTCTATTCACAGCATTTCTTTGTGCACTGGGCCTATACCATGCGTAAAATATATATGAATGTCTCCCATAATTGTAAGCCTTCTGCTGTAGCACGAAACATCATAGATCTTTCTTGAGTATAAATATGAATGACATTTTTGAGGGGTAGATCAAAATTTAAGGATGCCAATAAAACAGAAAAATAACTAGCAAAACATGCTGCTTAAAGTTATAAGGATAGCTGCACAGAAAGTAGCTACTCAAAAAAAGTGCTGGTGTCTCTTCTGGTCCATATTACTTCCCTAGAAGAGAAGAATGAAGAATAAAAATGGCCGGTCTCATAGAATCTATCCATACAATTTGATAATGTTATTATAGTTACTGATAATGTTGATAATACTACAGATAAATCTAGGAGCCGGCAGACAAAGTTGCAAACTTAGTGAACAGATCACAATTGATCAGAAAATTTTAGATTATTACTCTGAGTCAGTCAATTCTTTAATACTGATGATATAGCCTTTCAGAACCCTGCCAGCTTTGACGTTAATATTAACTTCTTTATTTGGGGCCAGATTATGGGGGTTTCAGGAGATGCTGCCAATGACAAGGAAAACCACACTACCCCCCCCCCCCCAGTGAAGGAAAGCTGGTCCCTCCTCGTTGGCTAGGCCTTCAGCTCCTTACTTTCTCTGTCTCCTGAATTGAGCTTACCGTGACAGTTGTCTTTCTCCTCATGTGAAGAAGGATTTGGATATTTTATTGCTATATTTTATTGCTATCTGTGTATCTTGTCTCAGGTTTTGGAAATGATCTCTCTAGAGGGGTCTTTTTTGTTCTTCTCGAGATGTCATTTTATTTCTATCTTTTTTTCTTTTTTCTTTTTGCTTTTTAGAGACCTAATAGTTTCTACAAAATTTACAGTTGTAATAGATTAGGTTCTTTTCCAAAAATGCCAAGCCTTTTAAGAAGTTAGACAGGATTCCTTTATTCATAAGGATTAAGGCAGTGCGAAAAGAGCTATGGTAGGATCTGACATCCTACACATGGATGAGGAATCCATTTGCTGTAACCTAATGTGAAGTTGGTTGACTTCAGTGGGGAGAATTGTATGACAATAGGTAGATGTAATGCAGTTCTGAGAGATTTCAAGGACCAACATGAAATAAAAGGGCAATGGCCATCGCAGATATCTGGGAGAACTATCAATGTGTATTCATCAGATAGGAGAGCTGGCTAGCAGGATCCCTAGAAGTGAATTAGAAGTGATTGGATTATTGGGAAGAGTAGCTGATTTAATACGATTTGATAGGTTAAAGAGAACGGGTAGCTGACAAAGTTAAGTATTCAAAGGACTAAACCCTGCCATGTTTTGGAAGCCAAGAAGACTGAAGTTTGCTTTTAGCAATCTAGAAGAAAGTGCTTTGAGAATAGAGAGGGAACACTGACTAGAAGATAGAAGGTATTAATATGAAGCAGCTAGACAGAGCTTACTATGACCTCCATGTGGTACTTCAGTAATAATCCATTTAAAGTCTATTTCTGAAATAGAGGTAGATAAAGCTTTGTTAGAAGCATTTAGATCATTTGTAATTAGGAAAGACACCCTTGCAGTTGTTTTCAGAAACATGGTTGTTTCTATGATGCAAGACTATATTTTAACCAGGTTTGTAAAATGGCAAGTATGTAAGATTTACAATGAGTAACATGTGCTCTAAGAGTTCTATTTTATTAAAGATATTTCTGCAGTATCATTGGGCAAATGAGCCAGGGATAGGACTGGAGAAGAATGGAGTTTGGGCAGAGGCAAATAGTAAGATGGAGCATCACCTAGTACTGAGAAAGGTAAAGCAGAGGAGTCAGACTATGTTTCCAGACTTCTTCTGGTCCTTCACCATGTTTGCAACCCATATAGATGCTACTTCCCCATGTTAATGTCACCTGCCAAGAGACTGATACAACTTTAAATGCGTTTTGTGAAGCCAGAAAAGAGTACATTAAATGGGATTTGGCCTAGGACAAATCCCTGTGGAACACGACTTGTCGCCATGTCACCCTGGCTACTACACGTTTACAGCCACCCATTTCCCTCTACCCCTTTCATTTATTCCTGTGGAACACGACTTGTCGCCATGTCACCCTGGCTACTACACGTTTACAGCCACCCATTTCCCTCTACCCCTTTCATTTATTCCTGTGGAACACGACTTGTCGCCATGTCACCCTGGCTACTACACGTTTACAGCCACCCATTTCCCTCTACCCCTTTCATTTATTCCTGTGGAACACGACTTGTCGCCATGTCACCCTGGCTACTACACGTTTACAGCCACCCATTTCCATCTACCCCTTTCATTTATTCCTGTGTTACAGCCACCCATTTCCATCTACCCCTTTCATTTATTCAAACACCTTCATATTTTTCTTCCAAATCATCGTCATCCTTACAACAAACCTACAGTAAGAGACTCAGGCAACATCAATTAAATAAATGAATCCCAGAAGGATCACGTCTACAAGGTTACCTGGACTACCCACTCTGGGAAACTAGTCATATAACTAGACCAAGTTAATCCCAAAGGATCTTCTTGCTAAGAAGCCATGCTGCAATTCATTAAGAATGTCATTTTGCTCTAAGAATCTCAATAGTCTTGATATCAGAATTGCCCTCATTATTTTCACACTCCTGAAGAAAGCCTCATTGGCTTGCAGTTCCTGAGTGTACCGTGGTGTAGCCTAACAGATGGATACCGCTACAGCTTGGTTGTGTTCCTCCCATACCACCTTTTCCTTAATGAAGTGTTTAATTAGTATACAGACAGTCCTTGTGCAGCTCCCTTAGCATCGTTACAGCTTTATAACTTTATCCACTGTTTTGAATAAGGAAGGAAGTCAACTGGAGTTAAAATGTAGGATATACAGGGTTCACAATCACAATGCATTAAGAAATTGCAAACATCCTGAGATGCACTCTTTTGCCTTATCATGTTTATTGTACAATAGAAGTTTGTGTGTCAGATGGCCATTCAGTTAATTTGTCTTGCTCATCAGATTCAGCATTTACTTCTTTATCTCAGTTTAAATCTTCTGCTTTGCAACCAAGGCCTACGTAACACATGACATGGAGAGGGATTAGTCAGACTCTGGAGTCCAAAAGCAACAGTAAGATTTATAGTATTTATGTAAAAACATTAGCTCACCTGATGGATGCAGAGAAATAATATAGCATTCAGAGAAATGGAGCATCAGGAAAAGAAGAATTGTTGTAAATGCCACATGTCTGGAAAACAGGGTCTGGTTTTAAAGGCAGCACTGATTTAAAGACAAAGACAGTGAAGAAATATGCCAAAGAAGGAATCTAATTATGATGCAAGGCATATACCAATAATCAAAACAATGCTTGTATTATACCCTGAAAGAGAAAAGAAATGAGTGAGTCTAAAAACAAAGTAACTTGTGCATGAGAACATGAGCAAGGTAGAGAGGAATTGGGGATTGATGATAAATAAAATAAAAAACAAAGAGCACATCTCATATGTCTGTATACAGCGTCCACGTTTTGTGGCAGAAAAATGTATAGTGAGCAAACCAGACATAGTGAAACAGGTAGCACAAAGTGTATTAGTGAGTAGATCATCTTTATATAAAATATATAACGTGTGTAAGCAAACTGATTGAAAAAGGAACAAGTGAAAGAAACAAATTATAGATCCTCATATGTACTCATAATAAACAGAGGAAAAGCATGCTGACAAAAGGCTGTAACAGAAATGAACTAAAAGAAATAAGACAGGAGAAAACCAAGCTTGGATAAAATCCTTTCTGTGTTTTCAATGGCCAGGGTTCATGTAATTGTCAGCTCCATATGAATTAATACAAGCAAACACTATCTGCTTACTTAAGGGTGCAGGTGACAGGTATAGAAAAGACCTGTTGATGGACAGGACATCAGAAAGTAAGTGAGATTAAGCAGTCTTGTTAAGGTAGATGCCAGTGCCTGTGTTTCATTGTAACAACCAGTCTGTGATTGCTGATACAACAAAAAATAAGTCTATTATGTTTATGCACACATATATAACTATACAAACTCATCACTGTTTCTACAATGAAGCAAACAATTCACTGACATTACATTCTTACACTTTATTTCAAGTGAAAGGAAAAGTAACCTTAGTTGCTTTGTTATCCTAATGCCAACATAATAGCCAGAGTCAAGTTCAGAGAACATAAATATTCCCTGCAATTCCTTCTTAACTGTAACAGCATTGAAGACCGCCACGAGTGCCTGCCCTTCTAGCAATTATCTGTTCCATTCATAATGTGCTGGTGTGTTGTTATACATGAGGTCATCGTTTCCAGAAAACTGGAGACCATCTGTTTCCTTACTGTGTGAAAGGTAATACAAATACAGATGTTCACCCAAAGTACTTACACCACACAATGCCATTTACTTTAGTTTGTTGCAGTGAGACCAGCTGTCATTAAGTTTATAGACTGCTTATCAATGAAGACAGTAGTTTACAGAAGTTATTATGTATTCTGAAGTGACTGTAAAGGCAAAAAAAAAATAAATAAACACATAAAAATGAGAAAGCAAGACTTTGAGTAATAATGGAAGAAAATAACCATAATTCCAAACGAGTTTAGCGTTCATTTTTATTGTTTATACTTTGCAAATTTGCTAAAAAATGAAGACAGATTAGTATTTTTAAGAATGTAACAAAGGGAAAAATAAAACAAAAGGGAAGAAAAAAAGTGAAACCTAAAACACAGCCTGCTGTAAATTTTACTGGGCTCAAAATGCCAGTGGTTTTATTTATTATCCCTAGGATTAAATTTTCTACAACTAACTTATGCAAGGTTAAGGATAAATCCATCTACTCAAAACTGCAATACTTTTTAAATACCCTGGCTAGTTAAGGGTTAAGACTGAAATGGTGACTGGAACTTGTGGCATATTGTTTATTAAGTTGGACAGACAACATATAATAAACAAGGCCAATAAGTAGCAAATTATGTTTACTAAGATCTGCTTATTTATTTTGTTCAGCTTCTTCTGAGATCTTGTGGGACTTTGAGAAGGTAAGCAGCTTTAGGATAGCTTAGCTATAATGGTGTGGCAAGACAGGGATGAAAAAAATAATTTTAAGTAAGGTAGACATAATTTTACTTCACATACTCTTAAAGGAAAATCTATTTTTCTATTAATGTAGGAGAAATCACACCATGAATAATAAAAAAAATGACTAAACCAAGAAACAAGTATTCAGTAATTATAGCAGTCTGAGAATACAAGCTGTAATACTGCAGACGGGTGTTAGCAACACACAGTTAATAGCAATAAGATGCAGAGGACAATATGATATTTTATGCTGCCTGAAGCAGACCATTGTATAGCAGATGTGCAGCGATACTTGCATTCTTATACAGATCCTTAATGTGCTGTGAATAATTGAATAACCATGCTTACAGAAAGTAGCAGATTTTAAAAGTGTGTCGTATTGCTTTGTTGCCTCAGGGCTGAGCATGGGTTTCTGCATATTTCTCTTCTTGTAAAGAGAAGTAAAAGAAATCATGTTGCAAAACAGGCCAACAAATGTGATTTTTTTTATCCAAAATACATGTTCTCCCTATATCGCTGCAATATTTTGTTCAGAAATGTGTTGTAAAATAGATAAGCGTGTTACCTTCTAATGAGCCAACATACAAGATGTCAAAATAACCAAACAAGCACACAAACAAACAAACAAACAAACAAAAACTTTAGTCATCTGGTTTACATGAACATCTAATCTGCAAGACGCTTTGGCATGCAGACTTGTTACAGAAGCATTAATGATGCACAAAACATAAAGTCACATTGTCATGAGTGCATGTAAATCCTAAGAGAGCCAGTGTTGTACAACAAGTTACCTTCTAGCTAGGATCACACCTTTTCAGAATAAAGGCCTAGGTACAGGACTGTTCAAGGACTGTCTCACAACAAAAATATCAGGAAGAGCTTCAGGCATACTTATTCTAGGCTGGGTATTGTGAAGGCATGTGTGACCCACTGTTCTTCTCCCATGTTATTAATAATCTGTATACAATCTTACTGGGACTTAAAGGTATCCTCTCTGAGGATCTTTTCCTCTAAACCAACATTAGTAGGGTAGATGTTGTCACTTGCATCCTTCAGGAAAATTTAGGAATAGGTCTTATGGCTATGGTCTCATGGTAAACACCATAGAAACAGACTTTCTTTTTATTTGACAAAAAAAATCATCTCGTCTAAATACATAGGAGTGTGGCCTGATCTTAATCTTAACTTTTCACATCACTCTGACCTTACACTGACCCACAGGAAAAGCCACAAGTTTTAGAATTGTACACTATCTTCCCAAATGTTATCCTAAATTCTCCCTTACAAATGTAATCCTTTCAATCCCAGAATGCCCAGGCCTAAGGACATACACAGGCAAAAAAAAGTACATTTAGCCTGTCAGGAAATCAAAAAAGATCTATCCTATCTCACTGCAAAAAATACATCAATAATTCATAAGATCATAAATAAGTACTAGGCTGTCAGTTTATAGACTATTGCAAGCCTAGACAATAAATCATATTCAAAATTTCCCTCCAGCCTCAGTTAAGGCAATGCAAGATGGAATGGGAGAGAATTTGAGGCTGCACATTCAAATATTTAGGTTTACCTTGAAAGTGGCAAAAGTGCTACTCTGCTTGATGTGTATTTGAAGTTTGTTTCAGAGGTGGTGGGCATGTTGAGATGTTAATCTAGCATGCCAGTGTCTCTTATTTACCTGCTAATGAATGTTCAGGTCCTTTATACATTTCTCTGAAGGAGCAGGAAGTCAAAGAGCACCATATCTTTCATGTCTTGAAAAGCTACACCTAGATTTCTCAAGTTTAGTCACATGTTTAGACAAACACAAGCCCAAATGGACATTATATCCAATAAGAGGTATGGTATGAGATGATGCTCTGGATTTCTAGAATCCAGATGGGCCAGACAGAAGGATTTGCAAACTATTATGGTCCAAAGATAAAGTATTATCAGCAAGTGTATCTTCAGCCCTTATGACACTGTCTGATTGGAGGGTAGCATCACCTGTATGATATGGTGAAGAAATATTTTGTTTTGTTTATCAAAAGGAGGAAGTGTACTAAATTTTTTCATTTTTAGTTTGAAACCTATGACCTTACAACTGCTGTTGACATGCTCAAACCCATACTGCAGGAGTTGTGAGTCAGTGGAAGAATGAATAACAACCTCCAGTTTCACTCACAAAGGATTTCTACTTCATCGATAGTGTCACTGACGTTTGCACGGGCACAAGAGTTCCCAGCAACGATCCATACAGACAGAAGGAGGGCTTCCTAATTAAGAACCAAACTGAAAGACCAAGTCTGAGAGGTATCAACACCAACAACTGAGTCACCGTGTTTCACTTTTAAAGACTGTATACTGTTGTTCATGCTATATGCCCGTACTATGACCAATGTACAAATGAACCAAAGGGTTGGTTATAAATCAGCAATTATGTTGTAAACTCAACTGTCAAAAGTTCATTTTCATAGTCTCTCACAGTGTTTGAATTTATACTTCATTTTGTTGCCTGAGGCTCTCAAAATAATGTTAACAGATTACATGTAGGTTTAAACATAATCGGGAGATTTATATCCCTGTAGTGATGCTGGATGCAGCCACGGCACACTGAATTAACATTGGAGAAAAGGCCACCCATCTACTTGCTTCTGTCTTCCACAGCTTTTTTTTCACCAGCAATTGCTCTATTGTATTTAATAAACTCTGCCATAGAGCCACCAATAATTTCCCAAGAACCTGGACTGATGGTTCTGTCAAGCTATTTAGACATGAACTCTATATCAATAAAAATGAATAGATCCTTTTTAAATAATGTCTGGCTACTTAGAACTCATTCTGAGTAAGTCTAGAGAGGTTTGTTAGAAAATCAGCTTTCAAGGATGATCTTTAAAGCAAGTTAAGGTTAACACTTTAAAATACATCCTATCTGTAAGATGTACAGCAAATTGGACAAACAACAGAACTCACGTACTGCCATTGACAGGTACTACAGCATAGAGTACAAAGATGACCAGTGGTCTCCTACAGGGATCAGTTCTGGGACCTCTTCAGGTCAGCATTTACTTTTCACAACTTCAGCCCTTGAAGCACGACCACTGGCTAACAAGGTTTGATGATGACTTTAAATTAGAAGAAACAGTCAAGTGACCCTCTGATCCCCAAACAGTACAAAAAGAACTTACAATTATAAATAAATACCTGGTGTACTACAAATGGGCTCAAGAAAGTGCAATATTGTCACAATTGTTATAAAACCAGTCCCCAAGTATACAGTGTAGACAGTACCCACTTCAAAATGAGATTTTTAAGGTGCTTGGAATATGGGTTGACGATTCCCTCTCTTTTTGATACTCACATGATGACATTAGTCAAGAAATCTTTCTACCTAGTACATTTCCCAATGGACTGTCATTCAGGTCCATAGAACTCAACTTCTTTACTCAAGCCAGAAATAATGTGGGGGGGGGGCATAGCAGGGTCATTTTTATATTACTGTAATTCAATAAATGTTAAAATAATTGCAGGTTTTACACTGATATACATTTTCTGAACAATAAACTCCTGTGTGTCCTTGACTGACTGTAATCTTCAGTCATTTCCCAGAAAATCAAAACTTGTATGAGGAAGAGACCAAACATATGAGGCAAAATCAGAGATATTCTACAAACTTCTTCATAGTTGAGAGGTATGTACAGATATAAACAGGTGATTACTACCATATATTTAGCACTGACTAGGTAAATTATTGAGTACAATGCCCGTTCATGCTGCACCAAACTAGACACAACAGACAACTAGAAAGACCCCCAGAGGTTACTATCTAAGATCATCACTGGTTTAAAAGTGCATAAACTATTGAAAAGACTGGAAGCGCTGTCTCTTTATTCAGTATCTTATCGACTCCTAAGGAGAAAATGATGCCTGACTTCCATGCCATTACAGAACCAGTCGCATTGGAGCACTTGCATCTCCACAAATTAATTATTCTCACTAATACCAGAACCACAGAGCTAACTCTTCAACAGTAGATAAATAAAACATGATGAGAGATGGATGCATCACACAGAACCTTCCCTACCTCTAGAGCAGACCTCTGTACAAATTAAGCAGAAGTGATAGACTATCTTCCTTCAAACGAGATCTGGATGATTGGATGGGTATTTACAAATTCACCCCGGGCTTCACTGGCCTAGCTGTCCTTGAGGGAGTGGATGCAGGCTAAGGCTGTGTAGTTGTGAGGTATAAATTGCATTGAATTTCCATGATTACTATAATTTCAGGAATTCTGCTTCTGTTTGAGGTACACTGGATAAAATGCTGTCATGCCAGAAATCTCAACTATTATTTTGGTACCAGAGTACAGGTTCACCTTCCTCGTATTCACTTTAACCTCTTTGAAGAAATTTTAGTATATTGTCTATAGAAATGCTTGAAACTGGAGTAACTGCCATGCACAGTTATTTCAATTGTTGGATTAAAGACTGATTCTCCATGAAACATGAATAGATATTTATCGTCTGTTGCCATTAATATTCAATGTATTGTTTGTAGCAGAAACACTTCCCTATAATTTGTGTTATTTCAGACATTCTGCTGCACTTTCTATTTATTATAACTGTTATGTTATAGCTGTGTCATTGGCTACAAAGTATTTACTAAGCACGTGGTCTGTCACACTACTGAGGAGCCTTGTCCAATGTGTAAACTCCCTCAGAGTACTTTGAGCTTAACTGAGTTGCTCAGAGTCAGGCAGCAAACAACTGGAAGATAAGGTAATCGAACCCTGGACTTTAAAAATAATCTGGTTAACAACTCATAGCTAACATTCTTTATGCTAAATTCTAGAATTTTATTTTTATACATATTAAATGTTGTTATAATGAAATGAAGGGGAGCCTTGGTTATAAAATTCTATATAAAATAGCTTTAGATATGGTGTAATTCCACTTTCTTATGAAATTACTGGAAGAGGTGAGAGCAGGAAGAATATTCTAAGTAAATTTCAGATGTATTTATTTGTTCTTTTCATGGTTTATTTATACGGTTTAGGACTTGAAGTAAAGGAAGCATTATAGTAAACATTAAAAACAGTGATGTGGAAACTGAGAGAAGAGAAGAAATGTCACGAAATGTAAGGTAGAAGGATAAAGTAGGATCACTTCTAGGAAGAATCAACTTAATCAAAATAATGACGAGTCACTGGTGACACAATTGTATTACAGTCTCGCAGTGATTAAAAGAAAAAGGGAAATACAGAAAATTCAAATGATGTGCGGTCTGTTTCTCAGAATTACGAAACTTGATACTGCAAGTCCCATCATTTTAATAGTTAAACTATCACTCAAAAATTGAACTTCTATACAAACAGTAAAATAATAAATTGCAAAGCATATGCTTTAGTTTATTATTTAAAGGGTATGAAGTAGCATTTAATGTATACTACTGAATACAGGACAGAATAATCTGCATGACCTTGGAAAGACTTATCAGGTATAAGAGAGGGGGGTCGTGTAGACTGGTGGAAAAGGAGTGTAATTAGATATTTGAAAATAATTAAGCTGGACAGAAAAAGGGGATATAGGAAAAAAGTGGAATGATGGTTGTGCAGAGGTAAATGGAGTATGATGGAATGAAAGGATTCCAATATATTTTTCTAACTGGAAAAATAAAATGTTTTGGGAGGTAGAATAGATGATGGATATAAGGAAAAGATGGTTATGAAGTTGTAGCTACAAAGGGACTTGGGTTGATTAAAGTAAGAGTGCTGAAACTAGAAGGTGTGATCAATGAGTGGTTGGAAGGAGTGTGAAGCAGGGAATACATGGGAGTAAGCAGAGTGGAATCTGTAGACGAATGGCCAGGTTGTCATAGGTGGAAGCATGTTAATTTACAGGGAAGTGATGGAAAACGAAAGTCAGGAAAGTAGTTTAAGTTGAAGTAAAGATGGGAGGAAGAAAGACTGAGGCAGCATGATATAAATTAATGGAATTTGACATGGAAGATACTTAAAAGCTGGGAAGAGTATGTATTGTCAGGGCCAACGGTGTGGAATTTTACATAGGTGTTTTATCGCTTCGGACAGATTTGCAAGATTTGACAGAAACACTCAGACATGTGTTAGGGTTGCAGGGGGTGTCTCACATGTTTTGGGTTTAGAGATGAGTTACAGTGTTGGGGGCTAAATTATTGGAATAGTGGGAGGAAATATTTGGGGAATAAAGTAGAAGATGCATGAAAAGTTTATCTAATGGTGCTTAAAGGCAGAAATGATGGATAGTAAGAATGGAAGAGAAAAGTTATATTATGTCGGCAGTACAAGTGAAGAGTGATTATGATGTTTGCAGATGACATTGTGATCTGTAATGTGAGTAGGAGAGACCTTGTATAAACTCTTGCAAAGTATGTAAATGATTAGGTAGTGAAACAGGATGTGGACTTAAGGGAAAAACATTGAAATAAAACATTTATAAATTTGGAAACAAAATGGAGTTGTAAAGTAATAATGCCTGGCATAATATATATATATATATATTTTTATTATATATAAAATTTTACTAAAAAGTTGGAATTATATTTGATATATATCATATTTATTTCCATTTAATTTAATTTAATTCTATTTAATTATATATATAAATAAATAACCAAATAAATAATCAAGTTTGTTACTGTACCTTTTACAATTTTATATTATATTTATATATTCTATATATTAATGCTGTATTTCAATATATATTAAATAGTATATAATAAAAAGTATAATGGTTTAAAAAAGTATAAAATGGTTTAAATTTAAATAAAATAAAAAAATAAGTAAATGTATATATTATATATAGTTATATTTTTAAATTTTTTTGAGCAATTAAATGAATTTAATAATAATTTAATTATTAAATAAAATGGGTAAAATGAGTTCATTTTGAAACTTGTAATGTGGTCCTTTGAAGGCGAATAGCCGAGGTACCAGATCGTTGATGGAATAAAGAACCTTGGTGGAATCTGACTGCTGGTGTGTTTTTGAACAGGTGGAGGAGACCCTGGAGAGGTGGAGATATGCTCTAGAGAGAAGAGGAATGAAGGTCAGCAGGACTAAGACAGAATATATGTGTGTGAATGAGAGGAAGGATAGAGGAATGGTGAGGATGCAGGGAGTAGAGGTGGTGAAGGTGGATGAGTTTAAGTACTTGGGATCAACAGTTCAGAGTAATAGTGAGTGTGGAAGAAAGGTGAAAAAGAGAGTACAGGCAGGATGGAGTGGGTGGAGAGGAGTGTCAGGAGTGATTTGTGACAGACGAGTACCAATAAGAGTGAAAGGTAAGGTCTACAAGAGGGTAGTGAGACCAGCTATGTTAAATGGGTTGGAGACAGTGGCATTGACAAAAAGGCAGGAGCCAGAGCTTGACGTGGCAGAGTTGAACATGTTAAGATTTGCACTGGGTGTGACGAGGATGAACAGGATTAGAAATAAGGATATTAGAGGGTCAGCCCAGGTTGGAAGGTTTGGAGACAAAGCCAGAGAGGCAAGATTAGATTGGTTTGGACATGTGCTGAGGAGGGATGTTGAGTATATTGGGAAAAAGATGCTAAGGATGAAGCTGCCAGGTAACAGGAAAAGAGGAAGGCCTAAGATAAGGTTTTTGGATGTGGTGAGAGAGGGCATGCAGGTGGTTGGTATGATAGAGCAAGATGCAGAGGACAGGAAGAAATGGAAACAGTTGATCTGCTGTGGCGACCCCTGACGGGAGCAGCCAAAAGAAGAAGAAGTACAAGTGAAGAGTGATATAATAAAAATGAAAAGGAGGAAGTATAATGCTGGAGGTGGACGCTAAAGTGAGAATCTTGTCAAACTAAGAAGAGTAATTAGCAGAAACATGACAATTATGAGAAAAACATGTTAGGAAACAGATGAAGGCATGTGAGTTATATGGCCTTAGTAAAAGAGGTCAATAGAGGTAAGAGTTACGTGAACGAGCGGAGAGTTGAAAAATGAAAACAAACAGAAAATACATCCCCAAAAATGGACTAGAAGAAATAAGTTGTGAGTCTGACTTTGTAATCTACAAAATGACACATGCTGAAAACATATTTATATCTTGGAAGATAAATAATTAAAATCATTACAGCAAAACTGCCAAGGTATTGAGTCATAGGGATTTAACAGCACAATTTAAGATAATTAGTAGTGGATAATACATTATAAGGACAGGTTTAATATTATTTGGAATACATTTTTTTCAACAAGAAGTATTTTACAAAAGAAAAAAGATAATAAAAAATGATAACTAATACTAGTTTAGAGGAAAATGAGCATCATTAGCTACTAATTTTACAAGATGTCAAAGCTCAAGTTATCATTCAATGAATAATGTACAAGGCCATACTATAGAATAGGCCTTTATTTTACTAATTAAACTGCTCCAGTTATGATGTTATCCATGGAAGGATATAGAATTCTAATGAGATTGTAATGCAGGTTTGGTCTGATGAAGTATTTATACATGAAAGTAACTATCACTAGCTTTAGCTAACTTACTGTTATTAGTTCTTAACATATGAAGCTTTAATAAAGCTTCAGAATTGTATGTGTACTATTTTTTGTTTAATTTGCATTGCAAATTTAAGTGAACTTATTGGTTTCTAAGGATAAAATATAAGAGAAGGGTAAGAGGTTTGGTATACCATATACAACTGCAGGAGGTTTGTGAACCAAATTACAACAACAGACACTATAACTAAACTTTGGTCCAGACATCATGGCTAGGGGTCTGATCTACCTAGTCATAATACACATGTGAACAAAGGAGGTTTGATGACAGGGGAACGTTGCAGTGTATGTTAAAAACAGCATCAGAATGAGAGAGTACTCATCAATACATAGTTGAATAAGGATCATTAGACAGTTGTATTCTTCACAACATCAAAACATGTCTTATTTGCACAAAATCATATTGCTTTATGAGACAACTACAGTACTATCCTTTGGATATGTCTACATGCCTGAAAAAAATGGAGCAGAGGTTTTAAGAGTAATTAGGATCATATGAACAAATTGTTGTTCACACCCATCAATTAAAGAAAAGCATGTATGAAATAACTGAGGCATTTAACTTTGTGGTTACACCAAGAATATATTCAGTTAGGCACACTGGTCTCCAAGAAAATCCAAAAATCCACTAGACTGCAGAAGTAATATAAAATGAGTCCTTTAATAAATCCAACACACCAACAGATTTAGCACTTTCATTCCACAAGGGAAATGTGGAAGGTGCCCCCAGTGTCCTTATGTTGCCAATGTAGATGTAATGCCATTTCCATCTTTTCCGGTTTCCCAGGCTTCTGGAAGTGGCATGGTCAATGGATTACTGAGAAGAGGTCACGATAATTCTCCGTTGGTAACATCTGGAGGGCCAGAGGACAATGGAACGACTGTTTGTGGTCCTGAAGCAAGGAATTTGATCCCTGGGTTGGATGATTTGATGGCCAGTTTTGATTTTAATGGCTGATTAACTTGAGGGGTTTCTTTATCTACTACACAAATCCCCCAACAGGAATGACTTATATATCAAGGTACTGTTTATACTTTAAAAGAAAAACTGATCAAATATAAATCGTTGACTTTGGACAATTGTTTTTTTGGAGCAGTGCTTAGAGTGAATGTATGTCCTTAAGGGCTTAAGATTTACTAAATTTCCTAATAATGTGTTTGAAGGGACAGCTTTCTTTAATGACTTAGTGGAAATTTTTAATGAATGTGGTCTTGCTGTTTTACGTATTATTGTTAAAAATAATCTTTTGGTCATGGACACTTTGCATAAGGAAATTGTAGAACTAAATTCTAGGTTGGAAGCAGATGTACCGCATTATGTTTAAGATTTTAGGGTGAAATACTGTAACATGTTTAAAGATGTGGATAAGATGACAAAAAAACAAAAAGAGGAAAATTAACAAATTGCAATGGGATGAGAAAGATTATCAATGTGAGAAGGCTTATTCAGCTTTTTTACCTAAATGTTCCAGTTTTGAGTATAGGTCTCAAGAGGATTTAACAGGAGAAACGAGTGTACTGTGTAATGAACAAGGGACTCACAATGGTGATTCTTCTGAACAAGAAGAACAAAGAATGGTCCCTTTAGGCCAGCACCCGGTGAGGAGGTCACCGAGATTGCAAAATCAGATCCCACAAACTACACAAACCTATGCCCAGGCAGTCAGACAGAATTACAACCGGAATCAGAGGAGACAGAAGGGCAGGAGGTATTAAATGAGGGTCATGGGGGCAACATTGTTGTTAATGGCTCTGTGTATTCCTATGATGACTTTCACATTTTTAGCTATAGTGGGATCGAACCCTCCATTACACACTTTGATTTATTTCAAAATGGGTTCACCTTTGTACCCAGTAGACCAGGGTTGGTGGCTAAAATGGTGTTAGACACCAAGTTTTTTGTTAGGAATCTTAATTTGAAAGTCCTTTTTGGAGGCAGCAATGTTTCCCAACCTGACAGATTGTTAAGAAGAAGGAATACCTTTCACCAGCCCACACATCCATTCTTGCTCATTTTGAGACACTAGTGGAAAGGGATATTCATAAAACATTTAATGTTCAGAACAAAAAACATTATTTTTGTACAAACCTTTCCAAGGAAGAGAGTGAGTTGCTTTCAGCCAATAGCAGGGATGTTAGTATCAGGATTATGAAGCCTGATAAGGGTGGTGGGGTTGTGCTCATGGAGAAATGGATTTACACAGGGAAAATGTTAGAAATCTTACATGGGGACAGTAAATACCAGGCGGTCTCTAGAAGTGAGATTAATCTGGCTTATAGGAACCTGGATTTGATCCTGGAGAATGATTTGCTTCAGGGGGGGTTATCGATAGACAGTTATACGAGTTTTTGTGGGTTCTTAAGCCAGTGATTCCAGGTATTTTGGGGATTCTGAAAACCCATAGGGATGTCCAAAACCCCCCCCTTTGAGACCTATTGTCACTTCTGCGGTTTCTAAGACACAGCCTTTGGCCTTATATGTTGACAACAAGTTGAAACCCTTCTATGAGTTGTTTCTTCATATTTTAATCTACTCATGGGACTTTTTGAAGAAGTTCAAGGAAGTGGATTTTAATGGGGATCACACTTTCCTTACAATAGACATCAAGGATTTATTTAGTGTGATTCCCCAGGACACTGGGCTAGCCTGGTTTGAGGAGATTATTGTGGGTTTTAACTTTCTCTCCCCTTGGAATTTCGGTTAATGCTTGAGAATATGGAATTGGTGCTCAGTAATAACTTTTTGTTTTTTCAAGGAGCATACTACAAGCAGATTTCAGGGGGGGTAGCTATGAGGGCCTCGTGTGCCCCCATGTTTGCCAATATAGTTCTTTTGTATTGGGAGCAACATTTTCTATTCACCTCACCCTTCTATGAACATAAGAGATGTTATTTCCATTACCTGGATGATATTTTTATTGTGTGGAAGGGACTGAAGGCGATTGTTGCCCCCTTCTTGGATTTTATTAATCACACTACCAATATTTTGGAATTTATATCCAGTGTGACGGAGGATGACGTTCACTTTTTGGATGTGCAGATTAGGAAAGATCCTAGACACAATAGGTATGTCTCCTCTGTATCCTGTAAAAAAATACTTTTCCAGTTCTTATCTCCACTTTAAGAGTGAGCATCGGTATTCACAGAAAAGGAACATTGTCAAGGGCCAAATGGTCAGGGCAGCATGCATGACTACATTTAAGGATGAACTGATTTCCGAACTAGAGTATATAGGCGAAAATTTTTGTCAAGCATGGGTACCCTGAACCCTTGTTTTTTTTTTTTTGACTAATAAGATTTTACAAGAATGGGGAAGTAGATATATGCCGATTTTGTCCACTGATAATGGGGGGTCAGTTTCTGATAGTACTGTGTCATCGTATACACAGATGGAAGCAAGGACTACCAATGTTCCCCCAGTAAAGACATCTATTTTGTGATGGACTTCCATCGGGACACCCATCTTATGAAAGACATCATACAGACTTATTGGGACATTTTTGCTAGTATGCCCAACAGCCTTGATGTGTTTTCTGGGAAACTGAAATACAGTTTGAGAAAGGGACAGAATTTCAAAAATATTTTTGAAAGTTGTAAATCAGATTCTACCCCTAGATTAAGGACAGTGGAAGGTGCACTCAGTGTCCTTATGTAGCCAATGCAGATGTACTGCATGTTGGGGGTCCTTTTGGATTATTAAAGGGCAGGGGTAACTTCAACTGTTACTCTAAAGGGGTAGTATACCTGGCCTATTGCTCCTCATGTTTTGCATTTTACGTTGGCAAAACAGAGAGAACCTTAAGGCAGAGAATTTATGAACACCTGCATGAGGTATCGAGACAGGAAACTAAAGCATTATTCAAACACCCTTTGGTGTGCGTGGATTATTCCTTTAAATTTTAGGTGTTGGAGCAGGCAAAACCCTTTGAAAGAGGGTGAGATTGGGAAATGAGTTTAGAGTATTGTGAGTTAAAGTGGCAATAAAAGTTTGGTGCCTGTTCAGCCCCTGGTTTAAATGAACATTATTCTATTCTACCAGCTCTGAAGAAAAGGGCTTTAAAATAGAATTATGCTGTGTCTTACTATAGCCATGTTCCATGACCTTGTAGGTTACATATTTTTAATACTTTATTACTTGACCGCATTCTGTTTTCTGTTTTTCTGTTTTCCATATTTGCTGCTATACATTTTTTATTGAATCACTTGACCGCTTTCATTAATCAGCTGACTGGTTTTTGACCAATGGAGAATTGTCATTCTTAACTAGCTTGACTATTTAAGGATTGATTAATCAGTGCTGTGTTATTCTGAAGAAGTTCCCTTGTGGGATGAAAGCGCTAAATCTGTTGGTGTGTTGGATTTGTTAAAGGACTCATTTTATATTGCTTCTGCAGTCTGGTGGATTTTTGGATTTTCTTGTCAACCAGTGTGCCTAACTGAGAATATTCTTGGTGATTTGTGCTTCTTCACTCAGTTATTTTCCTACTTTGTGGCTACAATTTTAAGCTGTCCAAGTAAGCAGTACTTCAGACTGACCACTGTAACTACTACCCACAAACGTTAATAATAAGAGAATAGTATGATTATTCTACCCCTGGAGAATGTCTGGGAGGCTGAGGCAGGAGACAATTACTAGCCAATATGCACTATAGAAAAAAGCTAGAAGAAACCAGGAAGGAAAAACTGACACACATTATTTACCACAATCAGTAAGAATGATTATAGAAAAGAAAAAAAAAAAGCACTTCACTCCTGGTCAAGTAGACAAGTCATCCCACTTTTAAAAAGAAGAGAGTGTACATTGTCAGTAGGAAAGAAAAAAAAAAACATGGAAGGAGATGATTTGGTCATGAGTATTAAGGAAACAATAACAAGTACATTTTAGCTATATCACCAGAGACACAGATAGCATAATTTCTGACAGACACAGCTGTGGTCAAGTACTAGGTGAGATTACAGAACTGTCCGCTGAACAAATATGCAGTTATGTTTGTATTATGCCAAGTTATCATATTTCCAGTTTTGTTGTAATGAGCAAAAATCCCTTTGATAATTAACAAATTGTTAGAAAACCCTTTTAATGACTAAAAGTCTGATGAAGTTGTTATACAAAAATTGGTTAATATTGGTCACTTGGTGCAATGAAGAATAAAGGCTTTTTCATTTGGAGTGCTGGTTTATTTTTGTGGATTTTGTTTATATTGTTAACATTTAAATGGTGAGGAGTTTTATGTTCCATGAGTTTTTCCATGTGGTTGTTTTATGTGTATATGTATATGTGTGTGTGTGTGTGTGTGTGTGTGTGTGTGTGTGTGTGTGTGTGTGTGTGTGTGTGTGTGTGTGTGTGTGTGTGTGTGTGTGTGTATGTGTGTGGGGGGGTTGTTTTCAGAAAGTTGAACAGCTGGCACTAGCATTTACTTTTTCATAATAAAAAGTGTTCAAAAACATGAATCACAACTTAAAAATGATTGTTATCAATGTGAACCTTAGTAAGGCCTTTGACTCTATTCTTCACAGTAAGCTAAATAAACTGATTCTTCTTGGAAACAGTATTCATGTGGTCAGCTGAGTAACTCATTTGTGAGTCATCTGATAATGATGGGTTAGGTGAGAGGTAAATATGTAAAACAAAGGAAAATAAGTTTGGAATTTCTCAAACCTTTTTTATTTTAAGTAAACAAGTGTGATCTACTTGAAACAGTATGCTAAGTAATATTCTGCAACTTTTATTTTCTCAGAAACTAGAAACCAGTGAAGTTTCAAAATGTACGGGAGCAAAATTGTCATCTGATTAGCGCTGGCACCTCCATGAAGAAAGAGTACATTGCCTGTGGAAGTGTTTGAAGACCAAGCCCTTTATATACCAAGTATATGATGGAAATGGGTAGATGTGATTCATTGGCTGTGCAAGAGTTCGACCACTTCAGCTACTAACAGCACTGTTCAGAGTGGTGAGGGTTTCCATGAGAAGACTAAGAGGGTACCTCAGATGTGTGTTATGCTGAGGATATGATGCGTTTGTAGGGGAGAGGAGTGTGTTTTGGAGGGTGGATCACAACAGTCTACTATACTGGTAGCACGCTCTATCTCCACAGGCCACAAACATAGGTAGGTGTTAAAATATACAATTTGCAACCTTTGCTCCATGGAGATGAAGTGGAGTGATGGGCAAATACTGACGTATGAGCTGATGTAATGTGAAAGCTTTGCAGATGGGTGTTTGTGCACAGTTCTTGTTACACATTTGGTTGCCAATTATATTCTTTTGGTAAAGCAAAACAAAACCAAACGTAGTAGACAATGCTGACCGAACAAAAGAAATGTGAAAAATGTGTGCAAAATGATCGAGCAGCTGGTACAGTACAGTATTAAAAATATAACATTTGTTCACAAACAAAAAGTAAAAGAAGTTAAGGGCTTTCATGCCAAATACCTGGTGCTTCTTCAGACCCATACAATTCAAATCACATACCTACTAATATCCAAAATTACAAACTCAACAATTCAGCCCATCTGATCTAAGAACAGGCTTTAAAGGTACAGAGTCATTCAACCCCATACGTTTATCTGCCTGCAACTCCAGAATCCATGTAAGTTCCAAACACTCAGTTTTAGTTTTAACATTACCTCCTCTAATAGTCACATTAAAAATCTGTAACACCAGAAACTTAAAACATATGATCGGTCGGTGCTAGCAGCTAATCGATATCTATACAAAGCATTATTCCTATCACATCTTTTAACTTTGCACATATGATTTGTAATATGATCTTTCAGGCTAAGGTTTGTCTTCCCAACATAGTAACTTCCACATTAAATACATACAGCCAAGTTAACAAGGTTATTAGTGCTAGAGTCTGCATAAAATTTAAACTGATACACCTGTTCAGTGACAGGATGAATGTACTTATTAACACTACAAATAAATTCTATTCTTTTAGTCTTTATAGTGGCATTGTTTTAAGTTTTTATGCACTCCATGGGAAATAAGAATGTAATGGATATTATATAATTTGCGTACTTGGTAATTACTTGGGATACTTAATGGTAATATTATAGTGCCATAGATAGATAGGGGATTGCTTGTACATGTTTCTAAGATCTAGAAGTTCACAACTTGATCTTACAAATAATATGTAATGTTTGAAAATACGAAGCTGGAATAGGTAGCAAAATTCTACTCAGCCTGGAAGACTATGCAGTGCTTAAACAGGACTATGTGCCAAAAAAAAAAAAAACTTGAAAAATACATACCGGGCCTTGAGACTCTAACACACACACATAAAGTCGATATACTAAATGAGTTACAGAAGTATCTGAGAGTTAAAAAAGCAACTAGGAACAACAGCTTCTAAAACTGATTTGCACATAAATCAATCCTTGGACATAAACTAAATCAGATAACTCACACAAAGTAGAATAGAGAAGTAAACCAGTGTCTTTTGTTGGGGGCAATGACTTTGCTTCCCACATTTGGAATGGGCTTGTTCCCTACAACCCCTTACACATATGGCTATATTAACTCCACAGCTGCACATCAGGGAGAAGGCAGCATCTCCAAAAACTTTGCTGATCAATAGCAGCAATTATTTTTTCATACAACTGACATCTTTGATGCAGAAGAAAGGGCTTTCAGTCACACTACACCAATGCTGACAAATTTAAATTGCCATTGAATAAACTTAAGAATGATGTTAGGGATAAATATTTATTTTCCTGGCTGCCATAAAACAAGAGTCTGCACTCTGAAATCTGTGTCAAACAGAGTTTCATTTAACTTTTGATCTTCATAGAAAATACTCCTTTTCTGGGAGGGAAAGCTGCCTCCTTACACAAGAAACGTCACTACTGTATTCATATTCTTAATATAACCAGCTCAATAAACAGGGGACAGCTGCTTCAATTGTTATAACAGAAGAAGCATTGGCTGGTCTATCAGGGTCAATACAGGTTTACAGAATGATGATACATGGGCTTGATCGCAAGTTATACAACTGTACAGGATTAGTCAATTAGGTTCAATCAAGTCCATTCTGATTAACTAAAAGCAGTGCCAATACTGAGATCATGAAGCTGTGTGTGTGTGTGTGTGTGTGTGTGTGTGTGTGTGTGTGTGTGTGTGTGTGTGTGTGTGTGTGTGTGTGTGTGTGTGTGTGTGTGTGTGTGCGTGTGTGTGTCTGTGTGCGAGTTGGGCGGTGGTCTCAACTTTAATTTTGATATTTATTTGCATTTCATTGTAATGGAATTCATATACATCTTGTGGAATGATCTATCATATGACATAAGATATCTTGAACATTTTGCTATGTTTATTTTTAAGGTACGTAAATTTATAATTTCAAGTAAATATGGTCTCTGATGCTGTACTAGCCCTTAGTGGACAATACAGGAACATAGTAATATGCCAAGCAAGCAATCACAGGGACCATAAGATGCCTAACCATATACATCTTTACATAGATCTTTTCCAAGCACCTCCCAAATTGAGTAGGGAAATACATGATAACCCTGGTGAAAATTTATTTCTACTCATCAAGTCATCAAGACTAGCCTTTAATTTAGCCAAAGCAGTACTTTGTTTGCCCTGTAGTCGTAATTTATCCCATAGGTTAGGAATACATTGAGTAAGGAACCTCTCTCTTCAGAGAGTCTTGTTTATTTGTTGGTTTAGATTTAGGTCCTTAGTGTGGTCGTTTATGGAGGCACTGGTTTTGCAAGGAAATAGGTCAAATAGGATTGGATCTTTCATGGCTTGAAAAGCAAGATATGGGTCATTTTGCAGCAACCTGTACCCCCCCCCCCTGTGGTAGTTAAAAGATTCATCAACTTTAAAATCTATTAAGAAAGGTCAGTTTCAGCAGGTATACCAAGCTGTGTTTGTAGAAAAGATAAAATACTAGGTATAATTTTCACTGGCACATACTGCTTGGGCACTATTTTGTAGGTTGTTCAACTTTTTTAAACAATTTGGAGGGCCAGCATTTTCTAATCTGTACCATGGCCAAATGTGGCATGCTTCACTTATTCTTTGTCAAACTTACCTGACTAACATAGATTCTCAGTAAGCTGACATCTAAAATAAGCATGATTTTACATCTGCATCTGGTAAGTAAGGTTTGCAAATAGAGTGCTGGGTAAGTAAACAGTCTTACTTGTTTGACAGCTTAAGGAGTTGAACTGATGATAAATAAAGTTTTAGTTGTAAAAATGTTTATTTCTGAAGACTTTACTAATTAGCTTTTGACAAGTTATACTATGCAAATGCACAAATGCATGTGTGTTAAGGACAAATGTGGTTGTACATGCCTCAGAAAAAACTGATAATGTTTTTGCATGACTGATTTATATGATTCTACCATAGCAAATGGCAAATTCACTGTAGTTTTCTTTTTTACTTGTTTATTTTTAATAGGATCATCCAGTTGATGCATCTTTGTAAAACTGAAACAATTTTTCTTGAAAAGGAGAATCGGAAAACACATTTTAAATACATAAGGATATAAACTACAACACTTGCAAAGTTATTTAAAATTTTGAATAACTAGAATTCAGCAGTTATATAATGGACTTTCCTCATAGTAAACAGTAAGTACAAATATGAGATATGCCTTAGAAAATAGACATTAAAGAAAATAGTAAGTTCTATATGTAAATGTCTGTTCGTCAAGCAACAGTAAAAAAGATGAAATAACTATAAACTGTATATAAAATGAAACAATAACTATGTAAAGAATGCATTAATAGTTAAGGAATAAGTATGTAAATTAATAAAAGGAGCAACTTTTTTTTGATAAGGTACAAGTAAATGACATATACTATATTTATTGTTTCCTGTTATAAGTGAACAAAATAAAAACATTTATGACTTATCAAGGGAAGATCAACTTTAACGATTCTGTTGTTTTTTGTATTTTTCTTGTAGGGCATGGTAAGTCTAGAACAAAAACTATTGTTTTGATGATTATAATGAACATTTCTGAGATATGTTAATTGCAATAACTGTATGATATTCTGTAAAAGAGATTTTTACGCTTAATAAAGTTCTAGGGGTATACATTTTCTACACAGTCATTTTATGAGAAGAATCCTGTCATGCTGAAGCACCTAAAGGAAAATATCGCCTACTCAACTTAACTGTTTACTAATTATTAACAGACTAACATTTAAGATATTCTTCAGCAGTTACTGTCTCTTCCTAGCTTCTGATTCATATACCATGAGCACTGCTTATTCCGCTTAGATCAACTTTTCACAACGCCACTTGCTAGTTTCCATTCACATCAAGAAATCACACAGTAAAAAACCCTTTTAAAGATTACTTCTGCAAAATGGAATTCATTACAAACAAACCTAAGAACTCAGACTACTTCATATTCAGAAAAAACATGTAAAAAATACAAATGCAAATCCTTTAAATTAATTCCATTTTCAATAAAACTGTTTCAGTATTTTTATCCCGCGGTGGTGGTGGTGCTGCAGTAGCGTTGTCGCCTCACAGTAAGACACTGTCCGGTTTGATTCTAAGCTAGAGCGTCTTCTTTGTGGAGACATGCGTGAATGGGCGTACCCTCGTTGAAGGTTGTGCGTCAGGGCTGGCAACTCGGCACGTAAAAATCAACTACCAATCATTAGCGGACCGGAGTTCCGCTGTGGCGACCCCTATCCGGGAAAAAGCCAAAAGACACAACAACAAAGTATAACATTCCAGACCAAATAATACCCTACTATTTCTCTGCTCATTTTCTCTTCTCATGTACTCTCAGCCTTCTCTGCTCAAGATGACATAATTTCCTATGCCTTTACTGTAATATACAATCTCTGTGATACATAATCACCTACTGTAGGATCAGGCCTTCAAGTAATAAGCGTCTAACAATAACAAATCAAAAGTTATCTTTTTAAAGAACTGGTTGTTCTCCAATGTAGTCAGTAGACTGTATCATAAATTATATGATGCACCCACAGAATGCATCAGTGCTGTATTTACTGTAAGTAAAATGTTACAGCAAACAGATACATTTCATTTTTACTCTACTGTCAGTATCTTCCTCTGTACATTATGATTTGGTGAATGTTAATATACTATATGTTTTACACTTTATGACACTGTGAATGTCAACAGTTGGCTCAAGTCATAGCTGAAAATTTTCTTAGCAGCAGTCCACCTATCTGATTAATGCAGTCTAATAAATACTATTACAACTAATGCTATTGTAATGGTTTGACTAGTGAATGCATGTTTGGGAATATTTTCTGTGCTTGTATGACATAGATGGGAGAGTCTAATTGTGAGATAGCCAGAATGATGAATATTTCTTGTCATATTTAAATTACAGCTACAGTTTGTTTTTATGGTTTTCTGCAACTCATTATAGTCTTTGCCCTTTCTATGTGTTATGACCATTGAATTAGAATAAAAACACCCAGGTAGAAGGCAAATGCTATAGAGTATGTACTCAAGTCACAGAAAAAAGGCACAAGTAAAATCACAAAACATCAAGGTTTATCAAAGGTGAGTGCTTTCGCAGTGAAATCACTGCTTCTTCAGGCAACAGCAGGATAAAATCAAATTACTTACATACAAAAAATCATAATGCATCCACCAATCAAAATCATAGAAATTCCCTCTTAGAGCATCAATTAAAACTTTAATAAAATAGATCACACACATTTAAAGTGACACACACAGAGCATTATTCAGGTTGTGCAATAATAAAACTTTCTATGAGACAAAAACTAAAATAAATTATTTAAGCTTTCTAGACCTTAACACAGGCTTAAGGGGGACACTATCATTCAAGCCAAGGCCCCTATGTGATCCTAGCCTTAAAATCCATTTTAATTCAATGGCCTCTGTTCTATTTATAATATCCCCCATTCTCAATCACATGCAGGACTTGAAATACAAAAGTGTGCTGAGTGCCTGTCTGAATAGTGTGCTTGGATAGGGCACTGTAATCCAGACCCTTTCTGGTACAATAGAGATGGTCCCTCATCCTTTCTTTCAAACGTTGGTTGGTTTTCCCGACACAGAATCTGAAGCAGATGACACAATGTGCTACATACACCAAATTCATGGTGTTACAATCCGCCTTGACCCGTAAATGCCACAGGCAAACAGTCTCTGGATGCTTGAAGTACCTGGATTCATCCACATGTTCACAATATACACAGGCACCACATATATGGGTACCAACCCAGTCACTACTCATGCCAGTTAACATTTTGGGGTAACACAAGTGTTGCTTCAGATTCTTTTGGTTTCTGTGCGCAAATCTTGGATCCGGTCCTATCAGTTCAGAAATCTTGTCATCCGCCTGTAGGATAGACCAATGCTTGCAAAAGATGCCCTTAACCATATTAACATCCTGCATGTATGATAGCACCACTGGAATCTCAGAGGGTCTAGTGTCTTTGGCTACAGGGAATGGCTCATGATCAGAGAAAAGGGGCTTAGTCCATCGCCTCCTTTCATTCAAGACTTTCTGTCTAGCTTTATTAATCTCAATTTGACTATACCTCCTGTATTTATCAAATTCATACCTCTCAACTGTTGTAGATTTTGCTGAACAAATCTGATTTTGCCTGAAAATTTTACCATGCCCCTCATAAATTCTTCTGATTTTCTGGTAAATCACTTAGTATTATAGTCAGTCAATAAAGGCAAAGATTAGAGTTCCATACTTTTTATTATTTAGAAAATGCACGATGAGACAAAACCTGTTGTTTTAATAACTTTGAAAGTAAATTAAATTACTATTTAAAAACTGTCCCTGATTTTGGCCTTTGTACCCCCCATTATTTTGGCTTTGTCCAGATTCTTGAGAAAAGTGGTGGAATTCATAGTCATTATGCGAATGCAAATGCGTAAAGGTGATCGGGGTGCTTCGCTAATAACAGCAGCAAAGGCATGATTCATAGACTCTATTTATGCCACAAATGCACTTATGTAAATGCACAAATAATGAGATGTAAATGAGAAATAATGTAAACTGCTTATGCTACTAAATCCTTCTCCTGCCTGTATGTGATTCATAGTCATAACTGATGCATTTTTATGCTATTTCTGCTCCATGAGCAGATTCATTATAAAAGGCAAAATCATTCCTTTTCTATCCACTTTGCAATCTGCAATGATACTTTCTTTGCTGCTAACCTAGCTATTTCACAGTGTGAGTTGCTAGTCTTGGCCAAGCCAAAACTGCTTGCACCCAGCAGAGATATAGGCAAAGAACTACAAATTATAATTTTAGGAATCAGGAAATCCTTGATAGATTCAGATTGGACAGGGGTGTAATAAAGGTCTTACTGAGCATGTATGACCCCATAGTGGTACTGGTTGGATGTCTGCCCTTCTTATTATCCATGTGTATACTCAGTTATGTATAGTCCTCACTATACTTGCCATATGTACCTTCCACAAACAGACTGGGGATACAGTGGTTATCCCACAGCCTTCAGCGTGAATGAAACTTCAGCAATTTTTGGATCCAGTCTTGCCAATTTGGAATCAGTACTTCTATTATGTGGTATCACTTCAGAACTGAGCCTGGATGCTGAGTACCTTTTATGGGGTGGTATGTTTCTTTGTGGTGCTCAGTGTGACAGATAGCACGCATGTTGCAATTAGGGCCCCATTTAGTCCACAAGGGAAGTGGTGCCATAATAGGAAGGGCTATCATTCCATCAACTGCCATGTAGTTTGTGACACATTAAGGTGCATCACCAATGTGTTTGCCCAGCATCCTGGCAGTGCACATGGTTCCTATATCTGTCATACTAGCTCACTCTACTGCTTATTCTTGCATGGTGGAATGCCCGGTGGTTATCTAGTTTTTCTTTTTAATTTAAGTAGTTATTTGGCACTTTTTGTTTCTTTTGTCTTCCCCCTTTTCTCTCTCTTTCTTTCTTATCAGGTAATGCTAGGCATCCCCTGGAGCCAATGACTCATTATGACACAGTGAGAAATTCAAGTGGGGCTGCAGAGGAAAATTTCAATTCAGCCCTGCCCCAGACAAGTATTGTCAGTGAAAGAATATCTGGAATGTTAAAGTGTAGATTTATATGCCTGGATGAGTCTGGGGGTGTCCTTCAGTATGATCCAGCTATCGTGAGCACAAAATCATCATGCACCAGTCTGGAGGTATGATGGCCCATGCTGTCACTGCAGCTCCCATTTCCAGTCCTACTATGACTAACTCACAGCAGTAGTAAAGAAACCCATGCAGCAGGCTTGTGCATGGCATATGGCTTGCAAATGAAGAGAGAGAGCATCTAGTCCAGAACTATCAACCGTGACATTCAGGTCAGTATCTCCTTTCTTTTAAAAAACACAAAGTACGATTAATGCATGCAGTGCTATATGTGGGCTATACCATCTGGTGTATATGGTCTACTGTCATTGTTCATCAAACATTTCCTCTCATCTTGAACATTTTTTTTTCCAGAACAATTATGCATAGTATTGTTAGTAAAAGTCATGCCTGAGCACTCACTGACTTCTGTTCACTGATGTCATAAGGTATGGGGTAAGCAATAATTACACACTTACCTGATTTTCTCAAGACTTTCTGCTTAGTTGGTGAACTTCAGTTTGCACATACTGACTCTGATGAGTTTGTAAATTGAATAAAACGTGTTATTATTTAACCTGAGTTCATACTTTACACTTTAACAGAAAATGTTTCACAGGATTTTTTAGTATTGTGCAATGTTTCCTCAGTTTTACTATTACGTATTTAAAATTACTTATTAGTTCTTTTCTTAAGTTACTCCACATCAGATTATTTCATTTTCTTATACACATGAAGATGTGTCCTCAGAGATTTATCATGTATGTGGGTGAGGTGACAACAGAGATAATTTACGTGGTAACACAATCATGCACTTTTTTCATTTTTTAAGATAAATGTTATGGGGTATTTGTAAGCTCTAACTGCTGAATTAAAATGTGTGATAATGGTAGACCCTTAATGGTATAAATCAGTGCAATTTGAATATTATGACACACAGCTTTTTTTCCAAATATTTCCTTTACTTGTAAGTGACATGATTACTGAAATTAAATACATGCAGATGTTTGTCTTAGTAATGTGTTATAACCTGCACTCCTGTTTCTTGCATTTTTAATCTTTTTTTTATTAATAACGCATTGCCTTTACAGTTAAACATTGACATCTTTGTTTAATGTCATCATATGCTTAACTTTGTGATACAGTGTCATGTCCTGAAGAATTGCTTACATTTGTAACTCTTTAGTTCTACTGCTGACCCTGTAAAGAATTATATGAATACATTACTACTCAGATGGTAAGGGTACACTACCAGGTGGTAGCAAACCTACTGCAAACACACTGCAGACCCAACAGAATGTACTACACATAATAATACATGCAACAGTATCTCAGCCAATAAGCCCCTGAGGCAAAACGCCTCAAAATCAAATGTCTTGGTCATAGGTGACTCAATAGTGAGACACACAGATGTCCCTCTCACCAGGCTGCACAGGAAGATGGACACAGTCAGCTGCCTGTCAGGTGCCAAGATCCATCAGATCAAGCATGCACTCAAGTCTCTCAACAACAGGTACTGTTATGACTCTGTCATAGTCCATCTTGGAGTGAGTGACTTGAAACGTACCTCACTGGACTAAGTAAAGAGAAACATGATTGAGCTCTCAGACCCAGATTATGTGTCCCAGACAGGTATGTCCCTAGCCCTAAGCAGCATTCTACCTTCACCCAGTATGATGCCTCAACGTAAACAAAAAGGATTGACTTCAACAATTGGCTTAGCTTCTGGTGTCAGTCCAAGGGGATCCAGTATCTCTCAGCCTGGGAAGATATGGTCAACAGACCATGCTGCTTTGCCAGAGATGGTCTTCACCTGTTGGCTCTTGGCTTTCATTTACTGGCAGAGGTACTTGCCTCTCCCATAGTGCCTTTTTCAGCCAGTGTCATAACAACAAAATTCCTTACGTGAAAAAATCCACTAGAGAAAAGCTCAAGGTTATGCTGCTTACTGCTAGGAGTCTAAATTGGAAACTGCAGTCACTGGAAGCACTTCTTACCTTGGAAGATGCCAATGTCTGTGCAGTCACAGATACCTGGTTCAAGGCCACAGAGAGCACCCTGGCCATGCAAGGCTACAATGCCTTCCACATGTTCAGAGCTCAGAATGAGTGTGAAAGAACGAAAGCAGGGCCACAGAGAGCACCCTGGCCATGCAAGGCTACAATGCCTTCCACATGTTCAGAGCTCAGAATGAGTGTGAAATAATGAAAGGCAGAGGTGTATCCACCTACATTAAAGATAAATACACCTCAAGAATGATCAAAAAGTATGACCCTAGAGCTACTCCAAGTCCAACTAACTAACTGCAGGTAAAACCACCTTCCATATCATTGTTCACTATAGGTCCCCCACCATAAACCAAGAAACCCACTCTGCCTACCTGGACCTACTTGAGTCACTCACTACACAGCCAAACACCTTGGTCATGGGTGATTTCAACTATCCTTCCATTGATTGGGAATTATATATGAGCACAAATACATTCTCCCTAAGGTTCCTGGACTTTGTTAATATAAATGCTCTGGTACAGCCCACAAAGAGATTGAATGTCCTAGACTTAGTACTCACAAACACAGTGTATCTCTGCAATACCCCCTGTATGTTGCCCTCACTGGTAAGGTCTGATCATAAATCAGTCTCGTTCGAAATAACAATCATATCTGACACCCCCTCATGAGCAGAAAGTATGCAAAATTTCTCAAAAGCAAACTACAGCCTCCTAAGTAATATTATAAATAGTTTCAACCCCCCCCCTGCTACCACTGTCAGCAATGACTGCTATGCAGAGGTGTACACAAATGCCCTTTATAAACATCTATATAAATGTATAGACTTGGCTGTACCTGAATGGATCAAAACAAGGTCCTCACAAACAAAACAAGCCACCGTGGTGGACATCATGCATAAAGAGATTATACAAGAGGAAGAACAAGAGCGAACTGCCACAACAGGGGAAGGGCACCCTCCACAGCTTGAACAAGCAAATTAATATCTTGTAAAGTCCTTAAAGATAATTATGAAGCTAAACTAGCATCCCTAGCTAAGGATAATTACAAGGCATTCTTCAGCTTCATCAGAAATGTAAAAGGGAAGGCTTTGTACTGAACTAGTAGTGGACGATACCACTCATACTGACACTGAAGACATCTCCAACCTTCTAGCAGACAGATTGGGTGCAAACTTCACCCCCCTGTTCCCATCAGACATACTCCAAAGCATACCCGTCACCAGTACTCTACCTACTATCTCCAAAGAGCAGGTCATAAGTGCACTCTTCATGGCCAAAAACACAGCCTCTATGAGACCGGATAACTTTCTAGGCTGCCAACTAAATGGTCTAAAACAGAACCTAGTGGAACCACTTGGCACTCTCTTCAATCACAGTCTAAATACTGGCTTTTCCCCAGCAAGGTGGAAAACAGCAACAGTAATTCTCTTGCACAAAGTAGGTACATCAACTGCCCCTGGGATCTATAGACCCATAAGCCTAACCTGCCTTATCTGCAAGGCCATGGAGAGAATCATCATGCACCTTATCAACAAAGACATAGGTGACCTTCAAACTCTTCACCTGACCCAATTTGGCTTCATTAAGGGTAGATCATGCTTATAAACCTGGTATATTTCTTCCAAAATGTCACTAAAGACCTGGATGAAGGCAAAATAGTACACACAGCCCACCTTGACTTAGCCAAGGCTTTTGACACAATCCCACACTCAAGCATCAATGAGAAACTCACCCAGCTGGGAATTAACCCATATGTCACTAGAGGGTAGCCAACTGGCTCTCTGACAGAATGCATACAGTTAAAGTTGGGGATTCCACCTCTACCAGCAGACCAGTTGCCAGTGGTGTACCACAAGGATCTGTAGCGGTTCCTCTACTGTTTGGAATCTATTTCTGAGAAGTCCAGGCGAAAATAAATGGCATGTGGCTTTCCAAGTTTGCTGATGACTGCAAACTGGGTGCAATCATTGAGTCCCTCACTGATGTTGATACTACAAAAAGGGCTTACACAGACAAATGATTGATGTCAAAGCCACGGACTTAAACTACACCCAACAAAAATGTCTTATCATCCCTTTTGGCAAAGGGGAAGTCCCTGCAAATTACAATATTAACGGTACTCCCCTTAGCTCAAATGCTATGTTGAGAGATTTGGGAACACAGGTTGATAGCAACCTTAACTTCAATCACCATGTGTCCACAGTGGTAAGGAAAGCCTTCTATATTGCACATCTCATAAGCAAGGGGATTGCATTCAAAGCTAAGGATGTTATAACTCCCCTGTAATCATCCCTCATCAGACCACTAACAGAGTACAATGCTCCCTTCTGTATGTACCTCACCAGACACCTGCAGCAGCTGGGGAGACCTCAGAGATTTCTCACCAAGAAAATTCAGGGTCTTCAACACATGACCTACATGGACAGACAGAAGGCCCTGTCACTGTACTCTGTATCTTATAGGCTGCTGAGAAGTATGTATGTTACCTGTTGTGAAACTAACCTTCCTCATCTTGAGCAGATGTCTGTTGATACTGCAGGTGAGGGTATCAGCCAGTGTCCATCCCACCTCTGATTATTCCAGTGCCATTGTC
This sequence comes from Protopterus annectens, assembly GCF_019279795.1. Classification (NCBI taxonomy): domain Eukaryota; kingdom Metazoa; phylum Chordata; order Ceratodontiformes; family Protopteridae; genus Protopterus; species Protopterus annectens. The sequence goes on from NC_056739.1 coordinate 273,271,264, forward strand.
ATTTGTTTCATAATCATCTTCATGATTGGACAGGAGGTATTTCTTATCAGGTGTTAAAGGAATAATTGTTGGTGGCCCAAAAGTACAGCTATCGGCTATTGCATTCTGCCTTGCCTTGGAGCTTGCATTTCCTACCATATCATTTATCCTGTTTTTGTACTGTGTTAATGTGTGGTTTCTTCTGCCAACAGCATTTATAGCCATAACTACCTGGCTCCATGCCTTTTCCCTCTCAGCTTGTTTGGGTCCCCCTTTTCCAAAGAGGCATTTGCCATATATCCTAAAGGCTGCCATGAAGATACGGTTCTCCTCATGGATAGATTTGTCATTTTTCTGTCTGTATCCCTGATACTGCATCATTCCTTCACCTAAAGACACATGCCAACATCACATACTGAAAATTTTGATCCACTAATCAGCAAACAACAACCCCTATCTGACTTCATGACAAATAAGTCAACAATCTGAGTACAAAAACATGTATGATGACACAACAATTATATATTCGTATACACATACCTCAAGTCACAATTCAACAAGAACATATGTGATTTTAATACCATGTACAGCATAATAAACAAATTCATAGTATTACTGTAAACATTTCATATTACACTGAAATGTTATGCCATTGCAAGAGTTGTATGTAGCACTATCATGCAAATATACTACCATTTTGCATTCCAGATTTACAAACACAAATCCCCTACTAAAGCTGACTGTGCATTGTATCATAATTAAACAACCTGTGTAGCATAATCGATATATGCTTCCAGAAATACTTTCCAAAATGCCTTTCACATTGCAATTACGTCCTACACAATTTTAGTGCTGCTGTTATGAAGTCCCATTCATAAGTAGCAGCCATGTCATGAATAAATACATGAATCATTTGCATCTCACTGTCACATCTCTAAAACACACATTAGTCCAAGTAAACTCTTTCTGAAGTTAAAATGAACTGATTTCAACTAATTTCTATTGTTTTTATTGTTGTTTTGTTACTTGAGTAAGTTTGTGAATTTCTAAAACATTTCAAGTCTCCTGCAAGTATTCACAAGTTAATACACAGATCTTCAATGAATCCACATAAATGCAAGGTCATTTTTGCATGACATTTGTGAATTAGGCTTATTTATGCCCATCTTTATGAATCACAGTAATACATCAGTGTATATATAAGTCAGCAATCCACGTAAATACTCTTCAAGTACTTACCTGTGAACACACTTATTGCAACCATGGAGTCCGTAGCAGACTCCAGCACACCTCAGTCATCAGTGTGAACACACAAATAACCCTAGTTGTTGTTTGTCTTTCGGCTTTTTCCCGGTAAGGGGTCGCCACAGTGGAACTCCGGTCCGCAAATGATTGGCAGTAGATTTTTACGAAACGCCGAGGTGCCAGCTCGACGCCCAACCTTCAACGAAGGCACGCCCTTTTACTCACGCATGTCTTTCGAACGCTACCCAACCACGGGGAGGACATGCAGACTCCACACAGAAGACACTCCGAAGCCAAGCCGAGAATCGAATGGGAGAACCTCTTCCTGTGAGGTAACAACGCTACCGCCGTACCACCACGACATTGTGATACTCAAAAATCCCTTTGATTAGAAAAACGGAAATGGAGGCAGATTTCATCTAGTTCACATGTTCATGAAGTGTGATGAATAACCATCATGCATGCTGTGACACCTTACCACCTCAAATCACTCAATATAAATTACTAATAACATGCACAATGACATCTTTATGTGGCACAGCCAAAAAGTAATGTAAATAGAAATGATTTACACTTATGCAATACTGAAAAGGTCTTTCTTAAAGAAAGGATTCATGCATGACAATCAGGTTTCCAATTCATATTAAAATCACAGAATTAGAAATAGATCTAAGCAACTTAAAAACTAATCATTTCTTGACTGAATTTTATTCAGCATGGAAACAAGATGTGAAAGCATTGCTTAAAAAATTATGTTTATGACAAAGCAATTTGGTAAAACCAGACTTGCTAGTAATAGGTGTTCCATTAGTAATGTCCCAACAAGGTCATTTTTGTATGGTGATGCCACACCCCTGAGGGTGTGGTTCCAGAACTGTGCACTACATCCTAGCACTTACATTCCTCATTCTGGTAATGACACTTTGAAAGATGGCAGCACCTAGAAGGCACAAAGCTGAGCTGCAGGCTAGTCTGACATGAAGACCAGAATTATGTCCTACCTGGACTACATGAAAAGAGACATAGAGGAGCTCTCTGAGCATGTAGCCCAGGCCGGTATGACCCTGACCTTGAGTAGCATCCTACCCTCACCAAGAATGATGCTACAGTATGAAGACAAGATTATCAATTTCAACAATTGGCTTAAGTATTGGTGTCATTCTAAGGGGATCCAATGCCTGTCAGCCTGGGATGACATGCTCGACAAGCCAGGATGCTTCGCTAGGGATGGCTTGCACCTGTCACCCCTGGGCTTTCAGATATTGGCAAAGGCTCTTGCTACCCCCATAGTGCCTTTTTTAGGCAAGGCTCAAAAGACAAACCCACCTCCATAGGTATCACAAGGGATAAGAAACTAAGAGTAATGCTACTCAACGCCAGAAGTCTAAACCTCAAGATGCACACTCGAAACTCTCCTTAGCATGGAGAACATCGATATCTGTGCAGTAACAGAAACCTGGTTCAAGGCTCTCGAGAGCACCCCAGCACTACCAGGTTATACCTCATACCATGCTTTTCGGCCCCAAAACTTGGACCGAACCACAAAAGGAGGGGGGTATCAATATTCGTCAAAGATACCCACACCTCCAGGTTGGTGGCACAGCATGAAGCATCAGAGACTATCCATGTGCAACTAACAGTGGGTAAAACTGCCTTCCAGTTTATAGCCTGCTACAGACCACCCTCCCAAACCCAGGAACCCCACTCTGCCTTCCTGAGAACACTGGAAAATATGAAGGTCTCTCCAAACACCATTATATTGGGTGACTTCAACTACCCAACCATAGACTGGGAGCATTACTCTAGCTCCAACACCCTAGCCCAAAGGTTCCTAGAATTTATAAACTCAAATGGTATGGAACAACTTGTTACCACTCCCACAAGAGGGGAAAACATACTGGACCTGATCATCATCAACATGGGGACTCTATGCTCCAGACCAGAAGTGTATCCCTCACTGGTAAGATCAGACCATAAACTAATCTCACTGGATATTCACATCCCGACCCTACCCCATGCCCAGAAAACCACAGTGAAAAACTTCTCTAAAGCAAATTTCACACTCCTCAAAATCAAGGTGGAATACTTCAAAGCCCCCGGGCCTGTGGATAATATGGCCCAGACCGCAAAATCCTTTATAAACACATTCTATGAACACCTTCAGGAATGCATGGATCATGCAATCCCATATAAAACCAAGACCCAATCCTCCAAAGGTAGATGTCCTGTCTGGTGGACCCCAGCCATAAACAAACTATACAATAGAAGGAGGAAGCTACTACATGATAGAGCAAAATCCCAAAAAGGGAAGGCATCTCTGATCAGTATTAGCAAAAAACTACGGGCACTCATAAAATCGTCTAAGGCCAGCTTTGAGAGAAAAATTGCACAGGACACTAAGGATAATCACAAGGCTTTCTTTAGTTATGTTAGGAACCTGGGTGGGAATTCCCAGATATGCTCAGAATTAGTCCAAAATGACAAAAAATACACCGAACCCACAGACATTGCCAACATCCTAGCTGACAGGTTCAGTGCAAACTTCTCCCCCCCCTCCCCACCAAAAGGGCTAATATCTATCCCAACAGAGTGCTGCCCCCCTGACATCTGAGATGCTCAGGTAAGAGCTGCCCTCTCTAAAGCAAGCAACACAGCATCAATGGGACCAGACGGTGTCCCGGGCTGTGTCCTACATGAACTCCAAGAAGAGCTAAACCCAAACCTAAAACTACTGTTCAATCTCAGCCTTACAACAGGATATGTACCCAAAGAGTGGCGTACAGCAACAGTGGTCCCTCTCCATAAAGGTGGTGCCTCAACGGATCCTGGAAACTATCGCCCCATGAGTCTCACTAGCTTGGTCTGCAAAGCTATGGAAAGGATCATCATGGACCTTATAAATAAAGATATTGGGGACCTGCAGACATTGGATCATGCCCAGTTCGGCTTTGTTAAGGGCAGATCCTGCCTCTTGAACCTGGTCAATTTCTTTGAAACAGTCACCAAGGCCATTGACAAGGGGAAGGTGGTCCACACAGCCTACCTGGACCTTGCAAAAGCCTTTGATACAATACCCCATTCGGGCATTATAGATAAGCTCACCAGCTTAAATATAAACCCCTATGTCACTAGATGGGTTGCAAACTGGCTCAAGGACAGAACCCACATGGTTAGAATAGCTGGAGCCATGTCAGACTCCAAACCAGTTACAAGTGGCATCCCACAAGGCTCAGTCCTGGGACCTCTCTTGTTCGGTATATATTTCTCGGAGGTACAGGCCAACATGGAAGGACTGTGGCTGACCAAGTTCGCAGATGACTGCAAACTGGGTGCCATAATAGACTCTCCAGCCGACACAAGCATCCTCCAAAAGGGCCTCATAGAAACAGACAACTGGTGCCAGAGCCATGGCCTCAAGCTAAACGCCAAAAAGTGTATAGTCATCCCCTTTGGCAAAAACAAAGTGCCCACAAATTACCACATAGGTGGTAATCCATTAAGTACAGAAGAAGTAATTAGGGACCTGGGGACCCAAGTTGATAGCAATCTCTCATTTGACAACCACGTGGCCAAAGTGGTTAGAAAAACATTTTATATAGCCCACCTAATCATGAAAGGATTCACATCTAGATCAGGGAGGTCATCGTGCCTCTTTACTCATCCCTCATCAGGCCCATAATTGAGTACAATGCCCTTTTGGGATGTACCTTACCAGACACCTGCAGCAACTGGAAAGACCCCAAAAGTACCTCACCAAGAGGATCAAGGGGCTCAAACAGATGCCGTATGCTGCCCGGTTAAAGAAACTCCAGCTCTACTCAGTGGCATACCACCTGCTCAGAGGCGATCTGTGCCTGATGTATAAAGCCATGTCCAACCTGGAATTAATGGACATGCTGCACCTTAGAAAATCCAAATCCCATAGAACTATGCGCTTGAGGGACTTGAACCTCAGCACTGAAATAAATAGGACATGCTGGAGGGACAGATTCATAACCCAGAGGCTCCCTTCACTCTGGAATAAAATCCCAGTCGAGGTTAGGCAGAGTCCCTCATTGACTCTCTTCAAGAGGAATCTTGATGAGTGAATGGGAGATCGTAGGTTTACCCCGGGTATCACTTCTGTGTCACTGTTAGACAGAGACACAGTATACTAACCTTGAAAAAGGGCATATCAAAATTAATTTAATATGGGTGGTGAAAGCCATACACACTCTGGCTAGGATTATAAATGCCCTAGGGCAGATAGCCTAGTATGAACCTATGAACCTTCCTAGGGATTCATACCTGGATAAGACTGAGTCCTGTGCCCATGGGTTATACTGCAAGAAATTGGCAGGAGTTGGGTGAGCACCTGACATCCCTGACACGGATCACTCACTCTGGCTCCTAGTGCCGACACAGGTGGATTGACCTACAGAAGCATAGGCCCAACCAGCTAGTGACAGGGAGAAGGCCATTTAGTATTTTTATTATTTTTTATTTTATTGTTTCAATAACCATTTCCCTGAATTCTGTTTTATTTGACTAAAGATTTAATAAAGATAACATTTCACTGATAATAAATATCGGAATGATGTATAACGCTATGTGTGAATTTATTGTTCCATTTTTTCTTTGTCTCCCACCCTTTTCTCTATTTTTCTTATTTTAATTATTGACTCATTTGTCCTTAAAATTTCCCTCTTTCGCATGTTTCTTCATTTTTCCCCAGGAAGGATCATTGCTGTATAATGAGTTGATAAAATTCTTTGACTGCACTATTTTTGAGTTTATGGATATTCTGCACAATGATAATGAATGTACAATAAGAGAATCGGAGAAGGACATTGAAGGGTTACAGGATGAGGTAATTGGTGAATTCTTGTTTCCCACTATGGATGATGATTATAACCAGATTTTTAAAGTTGATAGAGAATGTGTGGTGATTAAAAGAAGAAAGGAGATGACATCAACAAAAGATGGCGATCAGTGCCAAGCCATTAGGCACACCTATGCCCTTCTGGCAACAATTTTAAGTATGAATCTTTTGGGATTAATATATAAGACCTAGATGCATTAAATAATGTAGCCAATACGGACAATAATGATGACGTTTTTTTTTTTTACCATGACGGTCCTCCAGACTACAGAACAAGAACAACAGGGCCCAAATGCAGCAGGTGTGGACATTTTGGCTTAACAAGAGTTAGGGTTGGAGCATGAATTGTCACTCTTCCAGGAGACTGTCGGCCAAATGGAGACAGTGGAGGAAGGTTTATCTTCACCATTTATGGATAAAAGTACTGTATTTGATTTTAAATGTTATAAAGTTTATAATTATAATTATCTGGATGTTACTCCAGCATATAGGGAACTATTCAGTAAAGAATTTACATTTGTGGCAGCCAATACTTTCAAATTAGTAGGGCATTTGCTTGATTTGAAGTTATTTATGTGTAATTGGCACTATTTTTAAGGATAAGTGCCATGTGATTGTTGCAACTGGTGTGTTACAAAGACCTAGTCTATTCAATCCCTTGTTATCTCCCTGTCTAGCAGCATTTGAAGTGTCATTTGAAAGAGAATTGAGAATACTTAAGACTGGCTACACATGTTGCAGTTTAACTGTAGATGAAAGAAAATTATTGAATGACTTGAGTAGCAACTGGTCAATTAGAATAATGAAAGCTGACAAAGATGGCATTGTGCTTTTGATGGACAGGTTCATGTACTCTCAGAAAATGTTACGATATCTTAATGGGGATTTTTTTGTTAGTGTTAATATTAATGAGGTCAATATAGCTTCCCTTGGCATTGATCTTTGGTTGGAAAATTCCATTATAAACTACAGTTTGCATAGTTTGATTTATGATTTTTGAGGGTTGAAAAAACAGTGATACCAAACATCTTTAGAATACCTAAGTTTCACAGATTGGTGGTTGATGCACCACTTCATCCAACAGTCACAGCAGCTTGCTCTAAGACTGAATCCTTGAGTAAATTTGCTGATTTTACTTTGAAATCTTTTTGTAGATGAGCCCCATGTCCTAAGGGACACCTAGCATTTCTTTAATGAGTTACATCATACTGTCTTTGACAAAGATTTATTATTTCTGGTTATTGGTGTTAAAGATCTGTTTTTGGTGATTCCCCATCAAAAAGGGATGGGTTGGTTTAACAAGGCCCTAATTAGCAGTTCCAGGACTATAGATTTTGTAATAGTAGCATGGAATTAGTTTTGGCAAATAATTTTTTTTTTAATCAGAGTACTTTAAATAAGTCTCTGAGGTGGCAATGGGGGCTCCTATGTTTGCCAACATTGCACTATGGTGGTGGGAGAAATTTTTTATCATCCCCATTTGGAATATACATTAAAAAGTACTTGAGATTTTTGGATGACATTATTATTTTGTGGTCAGGTAATGTCAATCAGGTGGATGAATTTTGTGATTAACCAGGAAAAAGCCGAAAGACACAACAACAACAACATTAAATGAAGAACATCTTTTTTGTTTTTAAAGGGCAATATGGCCTGAAAGAGATTAACTTTTTAGATGTGTGTATTGGTAAAGAATTAATTAAGCACTGTTTCACATCAACAGTATATATGAAAGAAATTATCATTGCCGCCTCACAGTAAGAGGATCTCTGGTTCGATCCTCGGCTGGGGTGCCTTCTGTGCGGAGTCTGCATGTCCTCCCTGTGGTCGTGTGGGTTTCCTCCGGGTGCTCCGTTTCCTCCCACATCCCAAAGACATGCTGTAGGTGGATTGGACACTCTAAATTTGTCCTAGGCATGACTGGGTGCATGTGTGTGCCTTCTGTGGAAGGTTGGGCTCCGGGCTGGCAACTCATCACTGTAAAACTCCACAGCCAATCATGAGCAGACAGGTGCTCCACTGTGGCAACCCCTAACTGGGAAAAAGCTGAAAGAAGATGAAGAAGAAGAAGACTCTAACAGTTTATTATACTACAAAAGCCATCATCCACCTTGGCAAAAGAGAAATGTAGTTAAAAGCCAATTCATTAGAGTGCCACGCCTTAGCAATGGCAAAACTAAATTTTATGATGAACTAGGGTTTTGAGTAAGATGTTTTTGGATATGCAATATCCTATGGACCTCGTTGAAAGTTGAAAGGATGAGTTAGCAAAGGATAGATTTGAATGATACAGACCAGTTTTGAGGTACAGGCTTTGTGTTACTAAAACTACCTATGTAGCTGCAGTACATACTCAAGTAAATGGTCAGGCTAATGTTGAGAAAATTAAATACTTTTCCTAGAGCATTAGTATGTGATTTTAGTAATGCCACAAAAGAAGTCACAACAATACTACAGAGGAATTGGAAAAGCTACATGCTAACACAGGGCTTGGGCACCACTTTAAGAGAAGGTCCATTTATGGTATTTAGATCAGGTACCAATTAAAAAAGAATTTTTGAAAATGGAAGTAACATCAAGATGAGGAATTATATATCCTCAAAAGGAATGCCTAAATATGGAGCCTTTGCCCAGTGTAGATACATATACTTATAATATATAATATATTATACTAAGGGTGTGGTTTATCTTGCACAATGCAACTTGCGTTGGAAAAACAGAAAAAGCATTAAAAGCACAAATTTACCAGCACATATATATGATCAGGAAGAAACAACTTAGTGTGAGGTTGGCTTAATGGTTAAGATGTTTATGTTACCAGACACAAGGTGCAAGGTTTGATTCTCGCTTGGAGTAATTGGCTAGAATTAAACTGCCCTACAAGGGCAAATAGTCTAGTATGACTCTATGAACTATTGCTTTATTTAAGCATTCTGAGATATGTCAACATTTTAAAAATGTGCTTTCTTTGCGTTGGAGAAAGTTCCACCTTTTGATAGGGCTGGAAACTGGTCAGCTTACGCTAAAAAAAGGAAGCTGCACTGGCATGTTTTGCTTGATTCCACTAACCCTCTGGGTATAAATGATCAAATATCTATGAACAGTTTGCTACTTATGAAAAAGGATGCTAATTTAGTGGGATTTTAATATTGAATATAGTTGTTATGAATTAGCATTCACTTTTATTGGATGATATATTGTTGATTGATATTAAATATTAAACTAAGGTCATTTTACTAATTGTCAATTGGGTTATTTATTGTTGTAAATTATTTTTAAATCCTTGAATTTATTGTGATATTTAAAATTGCTAAAAATAGTGTGCTTGTAATGTATGACACTAGATGGGAGTGTTTAAATGTGTATTTTAATGAAGTGTGCATGAGGGAGTTTGTATCTGAAGAAGTTCACATGATAATAGCAAATGAACACACTTATGATTCATTATGTATCTATATGTAACTGCATTGCATGTGTAGACATAAACATATCGATATAAAGAAAAGCACCTATATACAAATGCAGAATGTTTCTGTGATGACACGGTTTATGTATAAATGTGAATGTATGTGTATGAGTAAAAAATCCCTCACTCAAATTGAGATGTCCAAAAGTTTTCCAACTTCAGATAATAGCTCAAGGAATACCTCTTCACCCAAGCAAAGTGCAGCTGCACTTATTCAGGTCATGCTACATGAACCCTGCAGCACTCTCACACCCCTTTATCCCCATTTCATTCTTTCTTTTCTCATCTTGTCATCCCTTAGCTACTGCCTCTCATTCATCCTACTTCCCCTTCTCTCTGCATCTTTCTCACACTTCTCCTCCTTTTTACTCCTCGTTCTGCTGCATGCCTCTCTCACCATTTATGTCTTCTCCCCATGGTATCCTTTCCTGCAGCTATTCTCACTTACCTCTTCCAATGTCTTCATACCACTCTATATAATGATATGCTATTATCCCCCGTACCATAAGCCATCTTAGTCATTACAGCTACATCTTATCCATAAAGCTCTTTTAAGCATAATTCCATTTTTCCATCCATGTTTGACAGTATAAATTGCATCTTCAAATAAATGTTATAGCATCTGTAAATATGTACATATGTATGTATATATATATATATATATATATATATATATATATATATATATTTATCATATCTTTATATCTGTAAATATGTTTTGTTTTGCCTGCAAATGGTCCACTGAGATCAGTGCACTATCCTTGTAAACAAATGGAAATAAATTAATATGTAAATAATCATGTATATTGCTGTAAAATACAGATGTACTTCTGCATAAGTATGCTTACGGTTATTTTTCATGTATGTATGTAAATCTATGTATTTATACAAAAACAAAAAAACATATTTGTATTGCCACATAATCTTATGTACAGTAGGTATAAGCTTACTTTTTACTTGCATTACATGCAGACATGTTTCTAAAGAAATTAATGTTTTGTATGGGCAAGAAAATGTTAATTAGTATAATAATTGTGTAAGATAGGCATTGATTACACAATATTACCTGCATGTATAAGATGACTTAACTCAACCACTGCACTCTACTCAGAATGGAGTTTGGGGGAAGTGTTGGGGGTTACAGTGAATGACCAGCACAAAGTTTAATGAGAAATTACCAGTTTTATTACTTCTTTATACATTTCTACATAATATCCATAAATGTTTACAGTTACTATGCAATACATTATCAAAGCACATATTACCATGAAGTGTATGTACTGCATCCATGTGTAACAGTAAATATGTTTTGTGTAATGAAACTTGATCTTGAAGGATGTTAAAACTTCCTTTCAACTGATGCATTTTTATGTGTACAGCTTCTGCATTTGAGGGTGTTGCTTAAAGAAAATTCATAGACTGTTACTTACAGCTGCAACCTAAATATACAAAGTATAAAGGAAAGCAGAATCTACACTGAAAATATATGCTAGGCTTGCAGAAAATACCCATCCCCAAACAGACAAGCTGTACATAAATATAAAAGTGCAACAATTGAAAGGAAGATACACTCCTACTATTTTAACTTGCATTAAAAAAGAAATATTAGCACAGATGGATTATGTGCAGTGACTGTATGATAATTTGTGGTTTACTGTTTCCATGCTTGAAAGCTTATTTCAAAAATAAAAATAAATGTTTAAAAAAAATAAGCACACATACTAGTGGCCACGGTGGTGCAGCGGTTAGCGTTGCCACCTCACAGCAAGAGGTTCTCCGGTTCGATCCTCGGCTATGGTGCCTTCTGTGTGGAGTCTGCATATCCTCCCTGTGGTCGTGTGGGTTTTCTCAGGGTAATCCAGTTTCCTCCCACATCCCAAAAATATGCTGTAGGTGGATTGGACACTCTAAATTGGCCCTAGGTGTAAGTGCGTGCATGTGTGTGCCTTCTGTGGAAGGTTGGGCGCCGGGCTGGCAACTTGACACTGTATAACTCCACTGCCAATCATGAGCAGACAGATGATCCGCTGTGGCGACCCCTAACCGGGAAAAAGCTGAAAGAAGAAGACTAAGCAAGTGCAAGCATAACTTCAGTGCCCTGCTGAATAGTACAAGTAATCATGTCAGAAATATTAAGGAAGCAAAATCTGAGACAGATAAACAACTATGCAGTTGATAAGGAAATCAAATCTTAGTCAGCCCAACAGAATAGGAAAGTGGTGAGGCTGAGTGAGGATGCTCATAAGTATGACAAAACTTACTGCCACTTAAAAAAGAAATATTAAGTAATAAACATTTTTGTTTGTTTTTTAATTGATTTCATTACTATAACTATAAGAGTAATTTGTACACCAAGATAAAAGAATGAGTATCACCATCAGTGCCCTATTACAGCAAAATCCATTACCATTTTGTGCATTACAACTGCATATGTCAGTAACAGTAGTTCAATGCAAATGTGAAATTCACAATCAGATCAGAGCAGTACATTGGCTGTACCTTTGTCTCCATAACCATTTCCCAGAATTCTGTTATTTGAATAAAGATTTAATAAAAACAAAAATTCACTGACAATAAAGATTGGAATGATGTATAACACTATGAGTGAATTTATTGTCTCCATTTCTTCTTTGTCTCTCCCCCTTTTCTCTATTTTTTTTACTTTAATTATGAACTCATTTGTCTTTCTTAATTTTCCTTCTCACCCGTTTTTGTTAATTTTTTCTGGGTCCAGAATCCTTCGGAGCAGCCCAACTGCATGCCTCCCAGGTCGGGGAACTGTCACCCTCTGCCTGTCCAAGGGCATCCTCATAGGGTCAGGGCATTGGTACTGGTCCTGTAGGCACCCTGTCATGTGGCAGTCTGGCAGGCCTCACTAACCATTTGATTTAGGACTTGGCTGTGGATGTGATAGAACAGATAGCAGAGAGATGCCAACAGCCAGTTCAGGATTCTCTTCAGCGGGATGAGGACTCACTAACCCAGTCAGCACTGACCACTGCACTACCATTGGCCCCTGTGCACTGACCACTGTGCTACCATGGGCCCCTGTCCCCTCAACATCGTTTTCCTCCACTGCAGCATGATTAGGTAGCAGAAATATTTGAGATTCTGTAGACTAGGGTTTCCTCCTGGGCTGAACTCCTCATCGCCCCTTCCTTCCCCTATCCTCTCTCCAACACCATCTTACCTACTTCTTACCTAAATTTCACTCTTATATAAAATATATTTGAAAAAAAGCAGGGGGTCTATCCCCAGCAAAAACATAGTACCCCTCTTCCCACCTTCTCCAGCACAACCTATTGATGTTTTCCTTCTGTGTTTCCCTGTTTGTTATGTCTTCTTTTCATTTTTCCTATCTTCTTCCTATCTTCCTATTTCTTCCTATCTTCCTATTTCTCCCTATCTTCCTATTTCTTCCTATCGTCCTATTTTTTCCTATCTTCCTATTTCTTCCTATCTTCCTATTTTTCCTGTCTTCCTATTTTTTTCCTATCTTCCTATTTCTTCCTATTTCTCCCTATCTTCCTATTTTTCCTATCTTCCTATTTCTTCCTATCTTCCTATTTGTTCCTATCTTCCTATTTTTCCTATCTTCCTATTTCTTCCTATCTTCCTATTTTTCCTGTCTTCTTATCTTCCTATTTCCTTTCTTTAAAGAAAGCAACAGGATGTCCACATAAGTATAACATATATAAAACCCATTTATATGTTTTAAGAGTTAATAATAAAATCTGCACTGTCCACCACTTGCCTTAACTGTTTCAAGAGTGCTAATTCATAGACACATTTGTCTACAATATCTGAAAATGTACAAATTATATGAAGACTAACATTTTCACGCAGTACCTCTCACATACTTAAGGATTAATTTCAGCTACATTATGCTTTTGCCACAGTTAGGTGTATTTATTGAACTGTCTTTGCATTTATTAGTCAGCGTGAACAATCTGCATTTAATGTATTGAGTACAGGTGGAACAGTGCTCTTCAAATGTAATCACTATGAAAGTGCGAACCTCAGGACTATGAATACCACCTGATACGCTGGGGGTATTTTAAAAGTGAATAAATTAGATACAGCATATTTTTCCCTTAATTACTTCATATCAGTAACAAAAACGTATAGCAGAGAACTTTTTTTCCATTTTAAAAACTTTGGTAATGTGTAAAATGTTTAGCAAGAGTTTTAAAAATAAGACTCGCAACTTTGATGTTTTCAAACATTAAATGTTTAAGTGATAAAATATATGATTTCATAATCTGCTAATGGCTATAGCATAAGAATGTTAGGATGAATACTTAAAATGATCGATCATGTAATATTCACAGTCAATTTCTTTCAGACAAATAATGTCACATATTTGACATCAGTCATCAAAGACATAGGAAATTATGCTTATTTTTTTACTGGGAAGAGTACCTTCACAACCCTTGGGGTCACACTTATCTTTGTACTGAAAGGTTCTGCCTGACAGTTTATGCATTTGTGAAGTTCCCTGGCAACCCTTGTCCTTATGACTTAATATGGCAACATTTTGTATAACCTTTTACATGAAGATCGGCTACCCAGCTTTCCTTATTGCACACCCTTCAAGCCTCATATCGTGTTCTTTTTGTTATAGATGCTTCCTTTTCTGAAAATGATATTATCATATGTTCTGTTTATCCCCTTTCCCTATTCAATTGACTATCTCCATTTCTTCAGATAAAGCTGTATGTGTCCTTCAGCTTTTCCCGGTCGGGTGTCACCACAGTGGAACTCCGGTCCGCTAATGATTGACAGTTGATTTTTACGTACCAAGTTGCCAGCCTTGACATACAGCCTTCAACGAAGGTACACCCACTCACGCATGTCTCCATGCAGAATATGCTCTAACTGAGAATTGAACCAGACAGCGTCTTACTGTGAGGCGACAACTCTACCGCAGCACCACCACCGTGGATTTTTTCTTCAGATAAAGCTATTTAACATATTCATTTATGGCTCTAACTCCATACCATTTGCATTGTTTTTATTTTGCTGTTCCATCATATGAGCACATCTTTATGAAGATGTAAATTTCAGAGGCCCAGTACTCTAAATGAAATCTCACAGGTGACCTCTGCAATAAAAACCTGGGAAGTTTTCCTTTGACAGAAAAGCCTTTTCTTTTCTTCAGGTGGTGCTGCTTGTTTGTACATATTTATGAATGTACAAGTGGATATAAGACATTTGTTCACGTGTGAATACAAGGCTACCTATCCTTGTGGACCATTTTAATCTACCAATTTCCCTCAAAGGTGAGAATTGAACCCGGTACTTTGTGTCTGTAAGGTAAACACCTTAATCATTATGCCAATCCCCAAAACCCCAAATATGATAATGATCTGCTTCCATTCCAGTTATAGTTCTTCCTTATGCTCTTGGTCACAAAATGAAGGACTTTATATTTTATATTTAGTCACCTGCCATATTGTAAGTAATTTTTCAGCATTATAAAAGTTTGCCTATTATTTTATATATGTCAAGGGAATTAAATTGTTACGGTTCTTCATGGCATCCTTTGAGAAGTAGTTATTTCCTTCCAGTGCATCCCCGCATTCATTAATCCTTATGAAATATAATTTCTGAGAAAATTAAAGACAGCTAGTTACACAACTGATGTTTGCAACACCCAGGTCATGTGTCGTGCAGAGATTATGCTAATCCCTAAGCAACTCTTAATCAAATCTACAATCTTGCATCCTACCCATCAACTGCCTAACCCATTTCTTCTTTTTGAGTATGTGTATGTTTGTGTGTGCACGTGTGTGTGTGTGTGTGTGTGTGTGTGTGTGTGTGTGTGTGTGTGTGTGTGTGTGTGTGTGTGTATGTGTGCATGCTTTTAGCCCCCCATCTGACAACCATTAGCTTTTCTCCAATTAGAGTAAAAACCCATTCATTCCTTATCAGTGACAAAGTGAAACAGCTGAGTGTAGGGAAGTGAAAGCAGAGCAGGTATGAGGGCTGCTTTAATCTTGCCATCTGTAGGACATTGACCTTCTTTTTAGCCAATTGTACACTGAATAGTTCACCAGTCCCTGACAACTGACATGGAAAATCCTGATCTGCATGATGAGGTCCTAAAGAAGACAGATGAATAACCCCTCCCCAACACACACACACACACACACACACACACACACACACACACACACACACACACACACACACACACACACACACACACACACACACACACGCACACACACACACACACACACACACACACACACACACACACACACACACACACACACACACACACACACACACACATTCATTAACAGACAGATAGATTTAATACTCCCAAATGTCTCATTGATTCGTCTGCCTCTCCCTGATCAGTCTGACAATCTATGGGGAAGCCATCCTTTTACTGAGTTTAGGGCATTTCTGATACTACTTTACCCCCAAGCTCCAGTACCTGATGATGGCACTCAAGCCACAGAAGATGTCCTGCTATGTTCTGCTATGTCTCATGCATGCTACCACACATACTCTGATGAGGGAAACCAGCACTCACATTGACAGTGTCAAGTTCATACTCCTAGTCATACTGCTGCGTACTAAGTGCAGGACTCACTTTGCATTTGCAGAACCACCTCTCTCCCCAGCATAGGCCATTAATGCCCTTTCTTCCCCACCTAGTTTCTCTAGCATCCAAATTGCTATTTGAAGTCATGCCATCTGGGTCATAGTCAGGGCTTTAACTCTCTATACCACACAGTAAGGTGTCTAACCCACTATTTTTCTTCTGTGAAGAAAGAGGATAAAGGTTTAGTAAAAGTTAAAACAGCAAATGCACTCTGCTGATTCATAACATTAGCCACAAAAAAGTCATTCTGTCATGTTTTAAAAAGACCCAGCTTGCTGTCGGCAGGCCCTCTGAAGTTCTTTCTGTGAGAACTGGTTCCATATTTTTAACAGCCATTAAAGGCAGGCCGAATACTTTGTAATTGTATACCAGTCATTGTTCTTGTAGCAATTCCTAGCAAAGCATCCAGTGTAGATGCCACCCTATTGACAAAACATTATCAATGTTAGAACATGCATCCTGTATGGTCCTGTTGCCTTATTCAACTTAGGTCTACAGACTAATTTAAACAAATGCCTTCTGTGTGCAGTCTGCATGTCCTCCCCGCGGTCGAGTGTCGTTCGAAAGACATGCATGAATGGGCGTGCCTTCGTTGAAGGTTGGGCATCAGGCTGGCACCTCGGCACAGTAAAAATCTGCTGCCAATCATTAGCGGACTGGAGCTCTGCTGTGGCGACCCCTAACCAGGAAAAGCCGAAGCATTCTAGCATAAACCTTATGTTTGACTTCACTAGCTTAAAGTAGACATTAAATAACTGAAATATTTTATCACTTTTATACTTTCTTGTCACTGGTTAAGAAAAAGAGCAAATTAAAGCAATTATCAAGTGGTTAAGATCACCATTTCAGTTAAAACCCTGTGTGACTCAAGGTACAAAATGTTGTTATGTTACTCACTGCTGGGGAATACACTAAAAATGCTGTGATCCCAGGTTTCATCATTGCTATAATTATACTAGGTTTGTCATAGTATAGCATGAATATTTCTAAAACAGGGTGCTTGTTTTAAGTGGCATTAATGAAAAATGAAATAATCCCTCCATTCTGATTAACTTTAAAGAATTATGTATACTTCCAGCGTTCATCATATTTTTCTTCACAGATAAAACAATTTAAATGTGAAGAGTTTTCTACTGACCTGCAAGTGGAACATTCATTTTAAAATGTTTCCTTGTAAGACAGGAGAACATATGTTTATCAACATTTCAACACATATAGAGCTTAAGTTCTTTTCATATATGTCAATATGGAAAATACTACTTTTATGTATATATATATATATATATATATATATATATATATATATATATATATATATATTTTTTTTTTTTTTTTTTTTCCTGAAATACCTTCTTTGCATTCTGAAAGACATATGCCTACCAGATTTTAGCATTGCACAATTCTGACAGATTATACAGTTATACAAGGCTCCATTACTATGAGGTTGTATTAAAATGTTACATTCTGAAAGTATGTGAACAGTGCATTACACAATTGTACCTTGAGTAATATTACAAATCTAAACTTCAATAATTTATTTCAGAACCTATAATAACTGCCATATCTGATTCATCTGTTCATCACCATATTAGAAGACTGGAATTAGCAGACACATTAAGAAATTGTTCAACATGAACAGATTTACAGAACATATACTCTGGCAATGTTCATTACTGTTACTGTGAGAATGTGCTTCATTATACAGCTGTAGAAATAGATCGTATGAGAAAAACAATGAAATTCATGATTAAAGTACAGAAAATAAAACTGAAACTGCAAATTAATATGGTTTGTTGATCTGATCCTAACAAACATACCTTTTAACTCGTCCTATGTGTGGAGTTTACCCTTTTACCCTTCCTTAATAAAATATCCACTGGGTAACTATGTCTGGGAACAAAGTAAGTTTACACTTCCATATATTATTATCTTCTATACAGAGGACTGCAGTTCATATGAGGACTAAATCAGGCTCATTCTTCTAGTTATCCTTAAAGGAAACCACATAACTGCTGAGAATGTGTCACTGTCACTCTTTTAGACGGCATCACTGTGGGTAAGGAATGAGTAATGTTGAATTTTCAGTGATTGCATCATTGTTTCAGCTGAAACAGATTCACTGCACTAAAACAGCATGAAAAAAACACTCAGAGGTCCTCAGTGCTGAAGCTGAAACATAGACATCACCATTATGGAATGCATGATTTCCACATTCTTAGAATATATGATTGTTATTAATTATGCATACATTATCTACTCTGCATTCAGAAAACACAACATATATAAAGTATTTGCCATATCAGCTGAGTTTTGAGAAGACCCCCTAGACTGGGTGCAACTGTTGGCTTTTTCATCAAGTCGAAGTCTCCTCTCATAAGGCTTTTCTGAAAATGTTAGCTCTCCATGTTCAAGAGGTTCTGCTCCATATGGACCATTAATGAAAGTTAAAATTAGTGAGTATGATCACCCTTTCAATGTTTTTGACTGGTTCTCAAACTGGGATCTATATGCAAGAAAACACACATCTCAAGAGATACAAAACCATGGAGGAATTAGTTATATGCAGAGATAACTGCAACAGATTCAAGAATTTGTTGGAAGACCAGCCACTTGATGCATAGAAGGCAGGAATAAAAAATACTGCAGAGAGCCACTGTAAAGATCAGCATATTTCTTGAACTTTGCTCAGGTAGAACTGTGCAGTGTGTAGACAATGGAAGTAGACTCCCCAACAACATCTCTAAAATTAATGTCGTGAGACAGAAATAACCTAAAAGTGTACCTGTAGCCAGTTTTAGGCACCAATGATCAGTGCAATTACTGGTGACCCCCTGGTGCTTGTCCTGGATATGCCCCAACCCAGTGAAATATCTCATTTTGTTTTTTTGTTACGTTTGTTATGTAAACAAAAGCCTGCACAGTAATATTGTATACCCAATAAGTCAGGTGTTTAATAAAAACTCTGACAGAGTCAAGAATCCTTATAATTGGCACTATTGCTTATCATTTAACATTAGAAGACATCTTTCCTGCTTTTGACAGACTTAATTATGTAGACATCTGGTTAGACAATTTTTATTTATTTTTTTATTTTATTTATTCTTTGTTTGCTGATAGCCTATTTCAGTGCAAACCTGAGGTCGTGTTTATACTACTATGGGAAATTTGGCCAGGGTATTGGTGAACTCTACTCGTCATTGCTGCAAGTGGGACCCATTTTGGAGAAGCACTTCCTGTTTCCATTCAAAGTACAGAGGCAGCCCAGAGAAACAGGGAGGCAGATGGAGAGAGAAAAAGATGATGGAGTGGTGAAAGAAATGGAGAAGAAAGAAAATATCAAGACTGCAGAATGTATGCAGGATTCAGAGGAAACGTTTCAAAGAAATATGTTAGATAGAGCTAAGTCAGCAAATGATGGATGGATAAATATAACCCTCCAGTTGGAAAGGTTGAGGGATAATTCACTTAAAAAATGGTGGCGCATAGTAAACCAGAAAATGAATGAGATGTTTCAGGGGGTGGGGGGCATTATTGAGAAATACAAAAGGAGGATGCAGAGACAATTCTGAAGTATAGTGATGAGATGGAAAAGAAAAAAAAATATGCATCAAAAGTAAAAAAAGGCAAAAATGGAATAGCAGAAAAGAAGGCAGAAGAAAATGAAAAACAGAGGTATGTGGTAAGGATTCAAAGTAAAGAAGACAAGAAATCGGCAGCTATGAAGTGTAGTACAATTTAATAGATCCTTTGGGTGTAAAAGCACATGAGGTAAGAGCATTTATTATTACTAACAATTTTCTTGGAGAGTATGAAAAAATGAAAGACTGTAGCCCATGGAATCTTTATTTGATAAAAGCATTTAACAGGGAAACAAAAAAGAATATTCATGTATGATTTTGAAAAGAGGTAAAAAGAGAGAATTTGAAATGATATTTGAAAACTTTCTGTAAAGAAGTACTGGATATTGTAAATGTTTATGACAAAATAGTTTTATAGACTAGTGGCTGGGATTGTAATATTGTGTTAAAAATAGAAAGAGAAAAAATTATACATATACCAAGCATGATAAATATGGTGGGGAATATTTGTGTCAGAAAATACTGGGGACAACCCAAAACATTTTTTTGTTTGTTTGTTTGTTTGTTTGTTTGTTTGTTTTGTGGAAAAGAAGGACATTTGATAAGTAACTGTGAAAAAAAGAAAATGTTATATTTATGGGGAAATGACTCAATGCAAAAATGTGAATTGAAATTTTATAAATGTAACAAACTTGGTCATTTATAGATGGATTGAAAAATTGAAAATAAGAGTAAGGAAAAAGAAAAAAGAAAGAGAAGAGAATTAATGAAGAGAAGAATGTTAGAACTAGTAGGAATATAAATTAGATGAGAAAAAAATAATAAAGAGGACATAGAAGAAGGTTCTGAAATATGTGATAAAGATAATATTATAAGGTTATTATAAGGTTCTGAAATATGTGATAAAATTGGGAGGTAGTAAAAGAAAAAAAAAGAATTCTATTGGTAAAAAGACAGAAAAAAATTTAAAGGATATATATATATATATATATATATATATATATATATATATACACACACACACACACACACACACACACACACACACACACACACACACGAAAAAAGAAAGGAAATGGATGAAAAAGAATAGAAACAGCTAATGACTGGGGGTTGGTATAATGGTCAAGGTGTTTTACTCCAAGACAAAAGGTACAGTGTTTGACTCTCACCTTTGGGAGGGAAATTGGCTAGGCTTAGAATGGCCTATTGAGAAAGCTAGCTTTGTAATTAGCTATGAACTTATGAAACTATGAATCTAAGGAAAGCAGAAAGCGGAAAATGAAAATTTTAGAGTGCTTTCTCTAAATGTGAATAATGTTAAGAATATAGTAAGAAGATAGGAGTTCTGGGTGGTATAAAACATGCAATGTAGATGTAATTATATTAGAAGATACAATATTTTTAACAGATGAAGAAAGATAAACAGAGAAAGTATGGGTAGGAAAGATAATCTGGAATTTGAGAATTGAGAGATGTTCTGGAAAAGCCATATTCTGTAGAAATGCAGTAAAATGGAAGATTAACCGTTGTAGATTTAAAATGGAAAGAACATGTATATAGAATTGTAACATTACATACTGATACTATGAATATTGCAATAATAGCAGAATTTAATTGTGATTTAAAAGGCAAGTGTAAAAAAGGAGATGTAATAAGAAAAATGTTAGAAGTCATAAGATGTGGTAAGTTACAATTTGTGGGACAAAAAGTTATGGACTTACAAAAGGGGTATGTATAAAACTGAAATAGATTATTTAATAGCCTCAGTTACAGGTAGTTGAAACAGGATTTTTTTGATCATGTTACAATATGGCTAGAGATAAGGAAAAACAAGGAATATATGAAAATAGATAAATGAATAAAAAGTATAAATGAGAAAGCATGGAATGAAGAAGGAAAGAGATTAATTATACAGTTATGGATCATATTACTGTGAGAAAATTTTTATAACAATTTGTCTTTACATTGGTAATATGATGTGAAAAAGTAGTGAAATAAAAATATAAATGAACATATAAAGAATCATTGGAAGATTTAGAATATAATGACAGAAAGTACTTTGACAACAAAAAAATAATTATGTGAAAGAAATCAAGAAAAAATACAAGAACTGTGTATAAGCAAATATATTTTTTTACAAGGAAAAAGAGAAGCATTGAGTTACTTAAGCAGATTAGAAAAGGGAGATGGTAGTGTAATGAGAGAAATAAAAAATGTAAAAGGAGAAATAGAAAGAGCTCAGGAAAAGATTACCAATAGTATAGTACAATATATACAAGAAATGCTTAAAGAAAAACAAGAGGGTAGTGAAAAAACATGGAAAGTATAACAGTTAACAGAAAAAGAGAATAGAGTTAGAAAATTAGATTTCTTTAAATGAGCTAAATGAAGTATTAGGACAAATAAATATAGATCTCACCAGGACCAGCTGGAATAGGTATGATATGTATAAAAGTTTAAGGGAGTGGCAAAAAATATTTTAAGAATTTTGAATGAATAGTTAAATGAAGGTTTTATGTATATTGAATTAGGTAATATAACATTTAAATTATATGGAAGAAGGGAGATAGAAGACAATTAAAAAACTGGAGATCCATAGTATAGAATAATAATGATTACAAGATCTTTATGAAAATAATATAAAAGAGATTTGAAAAGAAAATGGGAAATATTATGGAAGATTGGATATATAGTATAAAGGGGAATGGTTGTCAAGAATTATTAATGATCATCAGATAAATTGTGGATGATGATATGAATAGAAAAGTAGAAGTGAACAAATCAAGATAGGAGACCATAATAAGGCATTTGACACAAAGGGACATAGAATCTTATGGGTAATAATGAAAGAATATAATACAAGTGAGAAAGTTAGGGAACTATGTGTTCAATTATATAGTAATACTAAAGTAAAAATACTTGTACATGGGTGGTTAAGCCAAAAGGTGCATATGAAAAGTGGTGTAAGACAGGGATGTCCAATGAGTTCTATACTATTTGTATTAGTTATGAGTGTGATAGTATGTGAAATAAATTACAAAATGAAGGAGGTGGAGTATATAACACCTAAAGGGTTAAGAATTCCAGTTCTGTTAATATATGCAGATGACATCATAGTAATTGTAAAAAACAACATCTGGATAAAAGAAGTAATAATTTGCACAGATTAGTGTCTAGAGGTGATAGGGATGGCTGGAATAAAAAAAACAGTAAAGGTTTAGGTGCTGCAGCAAAGATAGGGGATATATTATACAATTAATTAAATGTCTGTGTTAGGTATAACATTTGGAATTAAACATGTAAGTAGAATTCAATCAGAAAAGCAACAGAGAACTAAAACAAACCTGCCTTTTCTGAAGAACATATAAATTATCATTCAGAAAAAAGACATACTTCATAAATTTAGTACTGATGGGTGAAAGAGCATACTTAGCAAGTGTATTTATGTTGCCAACAGTATTTGAAAACAAATTATTGCAGATTTTTTTTATTTGTATTGGGCTCTAGATTAAACCTAGTAAAAAAGGAGTTTTACATGTAATTAAAGAAGGAGGAGGTTTAGCTGTAATTAACCCAGTAATATATGCTGCTTCATTAAATTTCTACAGAGTGTTAATGTGGATAAATGAACTTGAGGAGAGGTTAGTAGTAAAACTGTATTAACACAAGCATGATACATTTTGTGATATGGTAAAAATGAAAAAAAGAGTAAAGAGTGTGTAAATGAAAAAATAAAATGTTACAAGCAAAAAATATTGATGATGTAGAAAAAGAAAAGTATGGAATAAGAATGTAAGGATAAAACATTACTATGTAAAACAATGGGAAAATCTAATAGATGAAAAAATTAATCCTATAAAAATAAGAAGCAAATGGTGTAATCAGAAAGTAAAATGTCAATATTTTTGTGGAGGCTGGTAACAGATAAATTGCCAGTAAAAGGAAATATGCCATATAAAAAGAAGAGTGATAGAATATATTTACATTGTGAAGAAGAAGACACTACAGAGCATGTTTTCGAATTGCAAAAAAGTGAAAAAGTTATGCGGAAAACCATGCAAGAAAGATTTTATTTTGAAAATATAAATGAAGTGGATAAAATAAACATGGATATAATTAAATATGAAATTATAAAAGTAGAAGTAAAGAATATATTAAAAGTATAGATAAAAAGTTACTTTATGCTATATGGGCTATATGGAATGAAAGAATAAATCAAATTATGTTTAATGGTAAATGGATTTTAGCAACAAATATTAAGTAAAATTAGATGTTGGTTATGGGAAAAGCAGTGGGATCTAATAGAGTGAAAATGTAGTATGACTGTAAAATAATTATGAATATGTGTAAACAGATTTGTATATCTATATATTTATACATTTGTAAATATTTATAAGCATGTAAATATTTTGTAAATAAGAGGTTTTTTTTAATAAATAAAGGATCCTAACTCTTTTTGATAGGTGCTGTGAGACATTTTGCATTCGCTGATCTACCACCAACTCAAGCAGATGAGGCCTTGGTTTAACATCTCATCTGAAGGATGGCACACTCAGAAGTGAAACACCTCCTTTTGGTAACCTGGAGTATTAGCAATCAATTTTGCAGGTGTGGGAATATAACCCACAGCCTTCAGCACCAAAGACCAATGTGCTACCTGTTGCACCACTGACACTGCTAATAAGATTTTCTGTTGTCATTAAGTGTTTTACCAGCAAAATGACTTTCTTGACTTAAATAAATCCTGCTATTGGGCATTCTGTTCACTAAAATCCTGCTTGTTACCATTCTGCCCACTAAAACTAACATACAAACCTTAATCTGTTAATAATGTTACTCGCTTTGGAAAAGGCAAAATAAAAAACACACTGAAATGGTAATACCTTTTGCTCCACTTATACCTTTTGCTCCACTTGTTTTTTTCTGTCTAATACATCCCCAGTGCACATTTTATGACATAAGTGGGCACCTCTGCTCATCACTGTGCCAAGTAAAATAATACAATGTCTTGTTTTTTTTATAATCTCTCTTTCAGTCACTTCACACTGAAGTAATGCTTGAGATGGTGAATTTAGAATCTTTGTTATTCGAGTTTGTAGAGTTATATTCCTAAATTCCTGTTTTTATGATCTCCTTTCAATTTTCCCAGATGGAATGGACAAAATGGGAATGTGTGAATTGTGCTGATCCCTTGCTTCCATTATTTCTTTGTGAGGCTTTACTGACTCATAAGCCAACAGAGACTTCTTGATTTCATTAATCTTGCTAAGGCCATCTGATATTTTGCTTAAATGGGTTCTTTGAAACAATTTTGCTTGAACCCCTCAAACTATGTTAATGTGGCTGGAGCCCCCAATTTCAATAAATTCTCTTTTAAGGCTGAAATCTGACTTTATCAATCCTGCTGAACTCCCCAAATCCTTCAATCCTGTTGAAGTCCTGCTCCCATTATTCAGGTTGGGAGACATACCAGCTTTGTTAATTCTGGTCCCCAAAGCTGTGATTTCAAAGAGGAGGTATGGCATGACTTTCTTAATCCTGCTATAACCATGCTGAGTCCATTACTTCTGCTGTAAGCCCATGACTTTGTTAATGGTAAAGGGGTTTCCCAAAACTATAAAGCTGACCCTACTGTACATACATATATTACAACTCCAGGTGAAGCAGCACTTAAATAGCTCTATGTCTCAGAAATAATCACAATGTATTTAGTCATGTGGTTACTTGTAGCTAATATATTACTGCTTTGTCTATATGAATGAGAAAAAAGGTGTTTTCTGTTGAAAGAAGTGGTGAAATTTGGCACATGATTATTTTGAATGTTTGTTCTGCATTAAACTGATAGAAGTTTGTGTTATCAGTATCCTTAGGTGTCCCTCAAGGCTCCATCCTTAGTCCACTGCTTTTCTCTCTTTTTACCAACCAATTCTCTTCCTCCACACTCACTGTCTCAGTAGTACAATGTGCTGATGACAGCAACCTTATATGTGCAGTTCCCACTATAAAAAGAACTGCATACCCTAACCCAAAATAACTTTACCTTAGCCAAAGCATGGTACACTAACACCAAATTCATTCTTAATCCCCAAAAAACAAAAATGTATTCTTTTTAGCCCAGGGAGGCCCCTCCCCCTCCCTCTTGACAACAGTTTTTGCATAACTTCCAAAGATAATATCCAAATCAGTCCAACCACACACACTAAACTGCTAGGGGTAGAAATTGACAACAACCTGAGATTCAACATACACATAACTCAAAGCATCAATAAAGTAAACAAAAAAGCTTGGACTGCTTTACAGGAACAAACACTTTATCACTAGACACACCAAAGCTACAATAGCAAGGACTCACTTCTTATCCATCCACCTATATGCCTCTCCAGTCCTGACTAATCTCCGCCAGGCTGATTTAAACAAAATGGAATCTTGCTATAACAAGATTGCCAGGTTTGCTACTGAAGCCTCATACAGATCATATCACTGTATATCTCTTAAGTAGCCTAACTGGCATGAGCTCCCTCAACTACTGCTACTCAGTCAATTGTCAGTAGCACACAAGTTATACTACCTTCCTGACAAAACCCCTGCACTCCAGGATCTAATTCAACCCTATACCACTGCTAGACCCTTAAGATCTACCAACCAGAATCTCATAAATGTCAACAAATATAAAAATGATGATGGTAAGTCTATCTTTGGTTGTACTATTGCAGGAATCTGGAATACTCTACCTAGCCATGTAACGTCTAATACCTCTACTACACAATTCAAAAGGCTCCTGAAAAAACACTATTCTAACAACTGGCTATGGTCCTGCTACACCCCAGGTTAAGACATAAAAATGCATTGAAGTGTGGGTACTGTTATGTGATTCCAGTTCCCTGGGAAGACTGTTATTCAGATCATACCTAAAGAATGTCACTACTGTAGATATATGTTGTATGTATTGTATAGATCAAGAACCTAGTACCAATGCATGTTTTTATCCTGATAATTATGCATGTACCTACTACCAAAGCATGTTATTATCCTAAAAAAATATGTATGTGTTTTAACTTTGATTCAAATGTTCTGAATTTATTACTGCTACCTTCTGTGTTTCTGAATTTATACTTTTGTATGTTTAATTTATATAATGCATCTTTTGGAGCTTTTCTCCCTGGCCCTCCACTAAAAATGGACCTGTGTCCAGTCAGACATTCCCGGTAAACAAATGTAAAATAAAATAAAGAAAATTATGATTCCCTAAGTGTGTATTACCTCCTTTTATCATATTGTGACTACTGTTTACACATATTTTGGGGGATACGTCGATAATGAGCAGCATGCTTGTTTGCTGAAGCTTTTCTAACATATATGCTAATATTTCTATTACTGTATGGTAATTATTACCTTTCAATATTGTGTGCATGTTAATTATGCAT
The DNA here is from genome assembly GCF_019279795.1 of Protopterus annectens. Lineage (NCBI taxonomy): Eukaryota > Metazoa > Chordata > Ceratodontiformes > Protopteridae > Protopterus > Protopterus annectens. The sequence goes on from NC_056739.1 coordinate 273,298,439, forward strand.
GCTTATATTTAAAGATAGTATGCAGAGGGAAGAATATTATGTACCATCTGATTAAACCATCCTTAATTTCCATATGAATGACTCTGTTACTGGTTGTTGACTGTGAAGGACTGATCTGTCAGAATGAGAAGACAGGGTGTAACAGGCAAAAACATGAGCAATGTTTTATGAAGATGGTGGCACTGATCATGTGGAGTTTATTATTGGGTCTATGTATAGATGATGGTGAAATGACTGTACCTTCTGTGTAACTAGCTACTTTGTTGTGTTGTAGCAGTCTGTATCAAGAATGCAATCTCATGTCTGTGTCTGTCTTATTTAATAATGAAATGTACCTGTGTGAGACTCATTTAAAGTAAGGAAACTGGTATTTACTGACAAAGTGGAGGTAGGGGATAAAATGAGATATGAGGGATCTCGAAGATAGTGATTGGAAGACTTGTGATGATGGGGTGGTTGGATAACTTCAAGGATGTAACTGTGGATGGGATGTTAGGATAAGGGCAGTAATGTAATCCCTGTTGGGAGACCCCTAAAAGTGAAACATGCTGGAAGGCCCCAAAATGTTTTCATCGACCCTGGGTTTGTCCTACCATATCTCTTAAGCATGGCGTTTTCATTTCTCACTTGGGATTAATATAATGAGCCATAAGATCATCATACCTTAGTTTAAGATAAAATCTCTGCTTGCAGCAACCTTGTTTGGTGAATCCAGTGTAAGCCAAATACCATTATTTGAGCACTTGGCTATCATGCCTGCCATAATATATCAAGTTAAAAACTATATTATGGATTCATGCAGTACCTATATCAATTTTATTAGACCACAGGCAGTAAAAGCACTGTCTTTCACTGGCCACAGCTTTGTCTCTAGCATTTTAATATGATGGCACAACCACTGGGAAATCAAGTTCAAACCAACAGTGAGAGAACATGTGGTAGATTTTCTGAGCCTTTCAAAGGGTTTTAAGTATACAAGTGAAACTAGGTTTGCCATAAAATTTATCAGGGCTTAGTACAAAACTACCAACAGTCCATCAGTGACTCCAGCTGGTCAGTAAAGGTGCGTCATCAATGAAAGTTAAAAATAATACCTATATTTAGTTCAAAAGACAAATACTATAAAAAAGTGAGACAAAAACAGATGAAGTTTGATGACAGATACCAGTGGCTACAATGTGTGACATCCCCTTTCTGGGTCAGTAATCAAAACCTGAATCCTCACCATGGACACTTGGGAGGGACGTTTACTTGGAACAAAAATAGATATACACAGTATTTGCAGATGCACCTGTCTGCATCAAGCACAATTTCCCTTAAAAGCACGTAGGGAACACACTCAGTCCAGGGTCTGGTTTCTCTCTCTCTCTTTTAAGGTTGTCAGTAATACTTAACCCTGGCACAGCTATAGAGTTGAGTTCTCAACCAAGTGTCCAAGCCAAGTCCTCCATCACTCTTTCTGTGAAATCAGTGCTTCATGTCCCTGCTCCAAGCAACTGACACACACACACACACACACACACACACACACACACACACACACACACACACACACACACACACACACACACACACACACACACACACACACACACACACACACACACACACATTCTTTGACACACACACACACACACACACACACACACACACACACACACACACACACACACACACACACACACACACACACACACACACACACATTCTTTGAGACTGGATTTTCACACACACACACACACACTCACACATACACACACACACACACACACACACACACACACACACACACACACACACACACACACATACACACACACACACACACACACACACACACACACACACACACACACACACACACATACACACACAAATACACCTGGGAAAGGCTGGCACAGATTTACTAACTAGTCCCCCTTCTGCTCAGACTATAAGGTAGTTACTGCCACCAGATACTCCAAGGGTCTTACAAGGGTACCCAATTATACTAAGTGAAATTAATATTAATCCAAATAATAGTGTTTTGATCAGTGCAGTAAGGCTTTCAGGAGTGGCCACAGAGTCACCAGATAGATACAAGTACTCTCAAAGGTTAAAATATTCTCTAAAGGACAAGCCACAATGTAAAGTTTAAATATATTTAATAATAAACAATAAATAATAAAAGAACATGAAACTACAGAATATCTATTTACAATAAAGACCAGAGTTTCAGTCACAGGAAATATTAAAATAACACAAATGAATGGATTCATACAGATACAGAAAAACAGCACTTAACTAAGCTCACTATTTTTTCTGACTGAACTAAAAAATTGCTATTCTCTGGTTCACGTACTAGAACAAGGCAAGATGAAGTGGGTGAGGGATCCTTCTATGTCAGGTTCCAAGAAACAGACTGCCCTGAGACTTCATTCTCATCTAGTATTAAAATATCCTTTTTGTCGTAGATTACAGAATGACATCACATACATCAGTTCACATTCTACACCAATTGCTAGAAACTGAACCAGAATTTAGCACATATGTGTTACCATACCCATAGACAGAGCTTTGCTGAGATGTGTTATATCATCTGGAAGCTATGAAACCATTTCATGCTTCTATGCTTCCAGAGTAGCAACTATTTCACTGCTAAAGACAATACAGATGGCTTTCTAGTACTTTTTGTCAGAGACATTTCATCTCTGGCTGCAATCAGACCTGTAAGAGACCGTTTTTATGGCCTAAATTAAGTAATTTAATTTCTTACTATTTTTCAAAGTTAGCTGGACTAAGATTAAACTCTTCTCTTCCAGTATCCCCTGTTAAAATATATACATTTAATCAGTTACAATACAGTCAGGACCTACTGTTGGTATATTTTTAATACAAGCAGCTTTACAAATACATTTTTCAACACAAGCATCTTTACAAATCAGTTTAATATACAAATGATGTATACTTCTTTACAAAATTCCAGCTAGCTATGCTGGCATATGTTACACACACACTGCCCTATTTCTCCTTTCAAAGCTGGCAATACCTCACATCATCACATCTCTCCTCCCTTTGAAGACTCAAGCTAGTTTTTCAAGAGCCCCTTGAGAAATATTGCCTGAAATGAATGGGCCTGTCTGGAAGTACATTAACTCATACCCTGTCTTGAGATTCCATCTGCATTGGCATTGTTGACCCCACTACAGTACTGCACTGTCATGTCATACTCCTGCAACCCTAGACTCCATTTTAGTAACTTGGCATTTTTCTGGCTGGCTTGATGTAGCCATAGATCCCCCTCAGACTCCTCCTGCCTTCCACTGCCAATACTCAGCACCAAGGCCTCCCTATCATGGTAAGGCTTCCTCATGTTAACATGGTGCTATTTGTACCCCTACCTTCTGCCTAGCAATTCTGCCATGTAGATAACATCACTGACCTTCCTTATCACTTTGAACAGTCCCTCCCAAGCTGCCTGCAGCTTACTGCATCTGACAGGAATGAGAACCATAACCTGCTGTCCCACAGCATACTCTTAGGCTCCAGCATTCCTGTTATACCAGACCTTTTTCTGCTGATAGGCTCCTGCTAGGTTCTTCTGGGCCAAGCCCATGAGCTCTCTAAGCCTTTTCCTGAGATTTAGGACATATGCCACAACAGACTCCTTATGGGATTCACACTCACCCGCCCACTCATAATGAATCAAATCTGAAGGCCTCCTTCACCCTTTGTCCATATTGCAACTCAAAGAGTGAAACATCTGTCAATTCCTGTGGTATCTGTCTGTATGGAAACAGCAGATGGGGCAAATATTTGTCCCACTCTCTCTTAAACTGGTCTGCAAATGCCTGTAACATGATCTTTAATATAGAGTTAAACCTTTCTAGAAGACCATTAGTCTGGTGATGGTAGGGGGTAGTCATTAGGTGCTTCACCCTACAGTGCTTCCACAGACAAGCCAGCAGATCTGGCATGAAATTGGCATCTCAGTCAGTATTTCTCTCTCTGGAAACCTGCTGAAAATTTCTAACAAAACATTTGGCACATTCTTTGCCTCAATGGAGAACAGATCCACCACCTCAGGGTATCTAGTAGCATAATCTACTACCAACAGGATATACTTCTTCCCTGTGGAACTGGGGGTACTCAGAAGCCCCACAATATCCATAGCTACCCACTGAAATGACACCTCAATCACAGGCAAAGGCTTCAAAGGAGCTTTGACCTTGTCTCCTGTCTTGCTTAATTTCTGGCACTGCTCACAGGTCCTGCAGTACCTTTTTACATCCCTTGCAATCCCAGGCCAATAAATGTTCTGCATAATATGTCTCTTGGCACGCTTTATGCCTATATGACCTGCAAAAGGAATCCCATGGGCTATGGCTAGAGGTGCCAGACAGTAGGCTCTAGGCACTACCAAATGCTGTATTAGCTCCCCTCTAGCCCTCCCTCAGGAGTCCATTGTCTATACAGTAACCCTTTGCTCCAGTATACAGACTCTCCTTTTCCATGAGGATCAGGTACCTCCCCAGCTACCTCCCTCAAGCATCTTAGTGTAGGGTTGAAGAGCTGAGCCTGTCTCAACTCTCTCTCTTTCTAACTCTTCTCAGCTCTCCTTCCACAGGAAGTCTGGTAGCCTCTGACAGTGGTGCCTCACTGTCAGCCTGGGTACTACCATTCACCTCTGCCCTTACAGTCACTCTGTCCAAGGGAAAATCGGTACCTGCCAGCAGCTGTGGCCCACATTCAGGATCACTGCTACAGGGTAGCTCCCTCTCTGAAATAGCCACCTCACCACCCCTGGTTTCAGGTATGGGGTCTGTCTGTTTGGGTCTCCCCAGGCTACCAGACTCACATGCCTGTCTCCAAGCCTGCCTAAGTGTAACTGCATGCACACAAGGTACTGTATTATTAAAATCATTTTCTATCAAGATATCTGCAGGAATATCCTCAAACACACGTACTTGCTTCCTTTTCCACCCTACCAGTCAATGTGAACGCTGGCCAAAGGAATGGGTGTCTCCTAATGTTGTCACTGGAGTGGACTGCCCAAGCAAGTATTGCTCCATTTTAATCACTGCAGGCTTCACAATGGTTATGTCAGAGGCTGTGTCTGTCTTAGCATTAGCCTGTTTTCCATCAACTAAGATCAGATATAAACTCTGATGATAGTCTGGTACCCCTGTTGTCTCCAGACAACTTACCACTGACATACTGTTATTCCCACTTGCTGGCTCCCTCACTTTTTGTTCCCCACCTTACTTCCATGGACATCTATATGCTACACGGCCCCACTGGTTACATTTCAAACATTTAATCCTTGATCCTGGCCATGTACCTGAACTAGTGGCTTCCCCTGTTACTAGCACACTCTGTTGGGGCAGTTTAGGCTGCCTACCATGTGTATCCTTATATCCATATGCAGCACTGGGTATCCCCTTCCTGTGTAGTGATGCCCTGCTTGCTAAGTAGAGATCCCTTTTTCCCCAGCTCATCTGCAGAGTTACACTCATGGTCTGCCAACCAGATTCTCCTGTCCTCAGGCAAAGTGCTAAGGGACTGTTCTCTCACCAAAAGGTCTGCCAGCCCTTCAAAAGTGCTGACCTGACACCCACTCTCCCGCCTATGAAAATAAGTGCTTAACTCAGCAATATAATCACACACACTTTCATCTGCCTTGTGTCTATGCTCACAAAACATTTTTCTGTAAGCTTCGGGTGTTAAAGCATTCTAGTAAACAATGTTTGACTTTATCAAAACGATCAATATCAGGCAATTCTGAAACAGCAGTTACAGGCTTACCATAGAGTAAGGGGGTCAGTAACCATGCCCAGAGCCCTTGGTCAACATTATACTGTTTACATACTGTTTCGAATATATGAATAAAACTATCAAAATTATCACCCTCTGTAGATTGTGGAAGAAATGTACTGACCATTATTGCATCTGGGGTACAGTTATTCCCTTCCCTATTACCTCCATGACCCTGATGAAGAGTCAGCATCTCCTTCTCATGTTGGCACTGTTTCTCATTTTCTTTGGCCTCCAAATGCCTCAGTCTGTCTGCTGATTCTAATTCCAAATGTTTGGCCTCCAGTTTTGGTCTCTTTAACTCCAGATGGATTTTTAAGTCCTCTGTGGAAAAGGTGAACTGTCCTGTTTCTGAGGGCTGCAAATTCTCATCACCAGACTGGTTATCCTCCTGGCTGCTGGTCTGAGCTGTGACTAAGGCTGAAATAATTTCTTCATTAGTCAGGCTGGCATGCACCAGTCCTTTGGCTTCACACACCTTTGCCAACTGGTTCTTTGAAGGCTTGCCATAATCTTCTGCTGACATCTTAGCTTGCTTTCTCTGACTAAACTAAACTAAAAAAATGTATAAAACTTTTGTGAAATGAAACTCTGAATGTTTACCTTGTGGCCTGAAACAGAACCAGAATTTAGCACATATGTGTTACCATACACAAAGATATAGCTTTGTTGAGATGTGTTATAGTATCACTATTTTATTTCACCAAAAACTTCTTGATGAACTTTCAGCCCTTAATTTAAGGTACACATCACTCACCTAGTTCCATAGTTACCTGTCTGACAGACAACAAGCTGTAAAATGGCAATGTGGTTTATCCTGTCTGTTACCTGTTCCACTAGCATGTCAAAGGGTCAGTTGCTGGTGTCCTCTCCTGTTCAGCTGGTGAATCTGGGAATCTTGAGGCAATGTTACAATTGCCTCATGTACGCAGACAACCCTCTCCTCCTCCCAAGAAATACAAATATATGCGAGAGATGCAATTATATAGCAAAACTGGAGGCTGAGGTCTCTCAACTCAGTACTGGCAAGACCAGTTAGGAGGAGAAGGTAACCACGCACACCACAAACCCAGTCTCAAATAGAACTATCACAACTGCAAACCAAACACATAAACACACAAAAACATACTCGGAGGCACTGATTAAAAATCTACCAAAACAACAGAGGCCTCCAAAGCAGACACCCAAGCAACCGCCATCTCAAGACATAGCACATGCAACACATAGTTCACAAAGTCAGTGTGCTAAACAGTCACAGCCTTCAAGGCCAAACAACATGCCAGACACACTTGTAATAGGTGACTCCATAGTCAGACACACTGACGTCCCGCTCACCAGACTGAACAAGGAAAAGGTCACAGTAAGCTGCCTGTCAGGTGCTAGAATCCGCCACATAACACAAGCACTCAGGTCACTCCACAGCAAGTACAAATATGACTCAGTCATTGTCCATGCTGGTGTGAACGACCTGAGATGTACCTCCCTGGACTACATGAAAAGAGACATAGAGGAGCCCTCTGATTATGTAGCCCAGGCCGGTATGACCCTGAGCAGCATCTTACCCTCACCAAGAATGATGCCACAGTACAAAGACAAAATGATCAGTTTTAACAATTGGCTTAATTACTGGTGTCATTCTAAGGGGATCCAATGTCTGTCTGCTTGGGATGACATGCTTGACAAACCACACTGCTTCGCAAGGGTTGGCTTGCACCTGTCACCCCTGGGCTTCCGGATATTGGCCAAGGCTCTTGCCACCCCCATAGTGCCTTTTTTAGGCAAGGCTCAAATGACAAACCTACCTCCCTAGAAAACACAAGTGGAAAAAAACTAAGGGTAATGCTGCTCAATGCCAGAAGTCTAAATCTCAAGATGCACGCTCTCGAAGCCCTCCTCGGTATGGAGAACATCGATGTCTGTGCATTGACTGAAACCTGGTTCAAGGCTCCTGAGAGCACCCCAGCACTATCAGGTTTTACCTCATATCATGCTTTCCGGCCCCAAAACTTGGACCGAACCACAAAAGGAGGGGGAGTATCCATATTCATCAAAGATACCCACACCCCCAGATTAGTGGCAATGCACGAAGCATCGGAGTACCCTCCAGGTGCAACTAACCATAGGCAAAACTGCCCTACAGTTTGTAGCATGCTACAGACCACCCTCTCAAACTCAGGAACCCCACACAGCCTTCCTGAAGACACTGGAGAGTATGAATGTCTCTCCAAATACCATCATATTGGGAGACTTCAACTACCCAGACATAGACTGGGAACATTACTCAAGCCCCAACACCCTAGCCCAAAGGTTCCTAGAATTCATAAACTCAAATGCGATGGAACAACTAGTCACCATTCCCACAAGAGGAGATAATATACTAGACCTGATCATCACAAACATGGGGACAAAATGTTCCACACCGGAAGTATATCCCTCATTGGTGAGATCAGACCATAAATTAATCTCACTGGAAATCCACATCCCGCCCCCACCCCCTGCACAAAGGACCACAGTGAAGAACTTCTCAAAAGCCAACTTCACACTTCTTAAGACTGAAGTGGTATCCCTCAAGGCCCCTGGGCCAGTGGAAACCACAACCCATACTGCTGAATCCTTTACAAATGCCTTCTATGAGTACCTTCAAGAATGCATGGATCATGCAATCCCAAATAAAACCAAGACCCATTCCCCCAAAGGCAGGCACCCGGTCTGGTGGACCCCAGCCATAAACAAACTTTACAACAGGAGGAGGAAGCTACTACATGACAGAGCAAAATCCCTAAAAGGGAAGGCATCTCTGATCAGTACTAGCAAAAAACTGCGATCACTCATAAAATCATCCAAGGCCAACTTTGAGAGAAAAATCACAAAAGACACAAAAGACAATCACAAGGCCTTCTTTAGCTATGTTAGAAACCTGGGTGGAAACTCCCAGAGATGCTCAGAGTTAGTCGAAAATGACACAAAATACACTGAACCCACAGACATTGCCAACATCCTGGCAGACAGGTTCAGTGCAAATTTCTCCTCCCCCTCCCCAAAAGGAGAAATATCTATCCCAGCAGAGTGTAGCCTCCCTAACATCTCAGATGCCCAGGTGAGAGCCGCCCTCTCTAAAGCTAAAACACAGCATCAATAGGACCGGACAGTGTCCTGGGCTGTGTGCTACATGAACTCCAAGAGGAACTAAACCCACACATAAGGCTGCTGTTTAATCTTAGCCTTACTACAGGATACGTACCCAAAGAGTGGAGTACGGCAACAGTGGTCCCACTCCACAAAGGCGGTGCTTCTATGGACCCTGGAAATTACCGCCCCATAAGCTTGACGAGCCTGGTCTGCAAAGCTATGGAGAGGATCATTATGGAACTCATAAACAAAGACATTGAGGACCTACAGACATTGGATCCTACCCAATTTGGCTTTGTCAAGGGCAGATCCTGCCTTTTGAACTTGGTCAACTTTTCTGAAACAGTCACTAAGGCCATTGATGAGGGTAAGGCAGTTCACACAGCCTACCTTGACCTTGCAAAAGCCTTCGACACAATACCCCACTCGGGCATCATAGACAAACTCATCAGCTTAAATGTAAATCCATATGTCACAAGATGGGTTGCAAACTGGCTCAAGGACAGAACCCACAGGGTCAGAGTTGCTGGAGCCATGTCAGACTCTAAGTCAGTCACAAGTGGTGTCCCACAGGGCTCAGTCCTGGGACCCCACTTGTTCGGCATTTATTTTTCCGAGGTACAAGCAAACATAGGAGGATTGTGGCTGCCAAAGTTCGCAGATGACTGCAAACTAGGCGCCATAATTGATACTCCAGCGGACACAAGCATCCTTCAGAGAGGCCTCATAGAAATGGATAATTGGTGCCAGAGCCATGGCCTTAAGCTGAACGCCAAAAAATGTATAGTCATACCCTTTGGGAAAAACAAGGTACCCACAAATTACCACATAGGTGGTAATCCATTAAGTACGGAAGAGGTAATCAGGGACCTAGGGACCCAAGTTGACAGTAACCTCTCATTTGACACTCACATTGCCAAAGTGGTTAGGAAGACCTTCTATATTGCCCACCTTATCATGAAGGGATTCACATCTAGATCAAGGGAGGTCATTGTGCCCCTGTACTCTTCTCTTATCAGGCCAATGATTGAGTACAATGCCCCATTTTGGATGTATCTTACCCGACACCTGCAGCAGTTGGAAAGACCCCAAAAGTTCCTCACCAAGAGGATAAAGGGTCTCAAACATATGTCATATGCTGCCCGGCTGAAGAAACTCCAGCTCTATTCAGTCACATACCGCCTACTCAGAGGTGATCTGTGTCTGACGTACAAGGCCATGTCCAATCTGGAATTAATGGACATGCTCCACCTCAGAAAATCCAAATCCATCAGAGCCACGAGAGCAAGAGACTTGAATCTCAACACAGAAATAAATAGGATGTGCTGGAGGGACAGATTCATAACCCAGAGGCTCCCTACACTCTGGAACAGAATCCTAGTCCATGTTAGGCAGAGCCCCTCACTAACTCTATTCAAGATAAATCTTGACGAGTGGATGGGAGATCATAGGTTTACCCCAGGGGTCATCTTTGTGTCACTACTAGACAGAGGCACAGCAAACTAAACCCTAAATGGGCATAGTATTCTCATCCTAAGGGGTGGTGTAAGCCACACACACTCTGGCTAGGCTTATAAATGCCCTAGGGCAGATAGCCTAGTACGAACCTTTGAACCTATGAACCTAGGTGTTCCACATGGTCATGTCTTGTGTCCACTCCTATTTAGCATTTTCATCAACCACATTGCTACTCACCTAGCTACAATAATGGAGTATGTAGATGATTTTGTGCTCATTTGTCCTGCCCCTTGACTCTAAACTCTTAGAAATAACCCAACTTTCCTTCACAGCAGTAGAATCTTGGCTGTCTGACTCTCAGTTAATTTTGAATCCCAGCAAAACCAAACTTATGATTTTTCAAGTAATAAAACTTCAGATCTGCATTCCCCTTTTCAAATATATACTTATAACAATTCCAAGATTGAACCTATTTCACAAATTAAGCTACTCAGGATTACAATTAATAACATGAGATTTCACAAACACTTTTCTCTTAGCATAAAAAGTTCATACTAAACTAGGTTCACTTTAGAGAATTAAATCTTACTTCACTGACTTCACAAGACAATCTATTGCCAGGACTCATTTACTCTCTACTCTTCTTTATGTCTATCCTATCTTCACCAATCTGAAGAAAAATAGATGCTTGTTACAATAAGATTACCAGATGTGCCACCAACTCACCATACAGATCCCATTACTGCATTACTGCACTGCTTTACTCCAACTAAATAGGATTGAGTTACCTAATTACCTTTCACCCAACTTACAATGGCCCATGGCATAATATACCAACCTGACAAGTGTCCAGCATTCTGTAATCTACTTCAGACTCAGTCTAACAGAAGACACCTGAGATCTTCTGGCAAACTTCTATTACAAGTCACAAAAGCTAACAATCACTTTGGAGATGTTCTCTAATCAAATATCCATGACATGGAACATAACCCCCCCCCCAGCACATCCTAACCACTGCCAATCTCCCACAGTTCAAAATAATTCTAAAGTCCTGTCTATTTAATTCTTAGCTCTGCTCTTGTCTAACTCTTGGTTGACTTTCATTCCCTTTTGTCTAACCCCTAGCTGATATCCAGTTTATATATAACTTTGTATATGTATTATGTATAAATTCTGTATATAAATTATGTTCTTTTGTAACTACTGAATAAGATTACAACTTATGTATTTTGTTACTTGTATCCATTGGGGCTTCATCCTGGGCCTCCACTGAAACTGGGCCTGTGCCCAATCAGACTATCCGGGTAAACAAATGTCAAATAAATAAATAACTATGGAAGCTATAAAAACATTTCAAACCTCTACCCTTCCAGAGTAGTAATTAGTTCACTGCTAAAAACAATACAAAAGGCTTCCTAGTACTTGTTTTCACATAGATTTTGTCTCTGGCTGCAATCAGAAGTGTAAGATACAATCTTTATGGCCTAAATTAAGTAATTTAATTTCTTACTATTTTTCAAAATTAGCTGGACTGAAATTAACCTCTTCTCTTTCAGTATCCTCTGTTAAAACATATACATTTAATCAGTTACAATACAGTCAGGATCCACTGTTGGTACATTTTTAACACAAGCAGCTTTACAGACACATTTTTCAACACAAGCATCTGAACAAGTAAGTTTGATATACAAATGGCATATAATTCTTTACAAAACTCCAGCTAGCTATGCTGACATATGTTACACATTCACTGCCCTAGTTCTCCTTTCATAGCTGGCAATACCTCACATCCTCACACAAGGAACTGACACTTGGGATGAATAGAGATGGAAAGAGAAGTTAAGGTGCCAACAAGAGGTAATGTGAATAGATGTTAGTTATAGATGTTAGTTATAAGCTCTGTACCACAGAGACTACCATTTACTAGGAACACAGGAACAATATTATGCAAGTGTCCACAAGAACCATAAGATGCTCAGCCATATACACCTTTAAACAAATATATTCAAAAGTTTGTACCTTCCTTCCAAAAGTAGTGCTCACCTCCTAAATTGTGAAGGCCTGTACATAATAACCCTGGTGTACATTTGTTTCTAACCATCCAGTCATCAAGACCTGCATTAAAGGTAGTTAAATAGTACTTTGACTTGTAGTTGTAACTTATCCAGTAGGGTTGGAATACATTGAGTTTGGATCCTGTCTTAACATTGCATCTTGTTTACTTGTTTGTGTAGCTTGACGTCCTTAGTCTGGGTATTTGTAAAGCCACTAGTTTTGCAAAGAAATACATGGTGAAATAGGGCCGAGTCTTTCATGGCTCACAAAGTGAAACATTGGTCAACTTGGAGCATCCTGTAAGTGCGTCTATATCACATTATCGAAATTTTACTACATCGAATCACTAAAGGTTGGCCTCTAGTGATCGATGTAGTAAAACATCGAATAACGTTAAAAAAAAAAACAAACAAATAAAAACTAACTAGCATAGGCAGGGGGGCAAGCACCCTTGCACCCCCCACACCGCCCTACTTAAATATTCCAACTCCAAGACTGCACTACATTGAGGTAAACAGAAATCTCCCCCTACGGAGATATCCATTTACCTGCACGATGTTCTGCACTTTCGATGTTGTGCTGCCGACAATATCAGCTTCGATATTGTCGGCTTTCGACATCGTGAAGTAGACCCCTGTAAGTTGCTGAGTATAATGAGAGTTGTACAAGTTATTAAGGGCAGTTGAATGATTCAAGGTTCTGTATCGTTTGTATCTTTCCAATTGAATAATATGCTTGGATTTATACACATTGAAGGGGCACTGTATTTGTGATGGACCTGATAAGGGAAGACTTTAGTGGTAGAATGACTGCTTTGGATCTTGAAGATATTCCTTTGTAAATTAACTGGGCCAAACAGAGGAAAACTACCTCTATCTGAACTAGATAGAAGAATTTTATGATTATGGTGGATATATGATTATCAAATGAGAGACTGTTGTCCACATATGTACCCATGTCTCTTATGACAGCACCTGTGTGAAGATGAATACCATTTATAATATATGAGGTGGGAACAGCTACAGCATATGTATTTAAAAGGATGAAGTCAGAACCAAAATCTGAATGTGTATAAAGTGAAACGGAATATCCAAGTGAGACATGACAGTTCTAAAGGAACATTTCCTGCACATCTGTAAAAGACAACAAGCTGCCAAGAGCAGGAGGATAGGAGAGGGTATGTAGGCATTAATGGAGAACACTGGACTGAGTGTACCTCATGTCTCTGAAAACAAATGCATGTTATGCTCTGTCCAGTCTTCTGCATTATTGCCACAAACATTATTGAGTTGTACTAATAAAGAAAATTTCCTTGCAGAAGGGAATTGACAGTACTGCAAGTCTCGGAGACCTCATACATGGTGTTTTCTAAGGGAAATACTAATGTCATCTAACCTATTGTACCGACCCTGAATGTTTATTTTTAATGCACATTCAACATTAAACAACATTTGAGGTGTTATATGCCATTTGGATGTGAACTCCCAACCCCAAAGCACTTTAAGTAAATTTTATAAGAAAGACTAGTGTCCATTTATCTAACTTCCTGAAAGAGGAGTTCTCTTACACTGTCATTTTCTGATGTTCCCTTAAATGAAACTGGCCTGATGTGCTTCTTAACTGATTTATGATTTATAATTACATGACTCTTAAAACAAAGCAGAGTAAATTCCACATGGAAATTGAATGCTGCGAGGTATAGGTTGCTATACCAAAGTAAATTACTTTTAGGGATAACAAGTACCAATGTTCTGTCCATACAGGAGAACCCCTGACTGAAAGAATGTCTTTGTGATCATGTTAAAACCGTAACACAGTAGTGCACATGCATACAGCTTCACTTCTGCTATAACATTTCAACCGTCACATAAAGACACCATCTCAGTGCAGTGCTCTCCAGTATCAATGGTACATACCCACAACAGAAAAGTACTGCAAAGCTCTGTCTCTATTTTCCTTTTTATATGTTGTTATACTCCAACAGGAAGCAGACACCACCCACTATTTTGTTGGTTTACTCAACTATTTTTATATGTTGTTGGAACAAAGGCTAACTGCAGGTAAATAGCTTACATTTTATAGATATTTAATACCTTATCACAAGCACAGTCTTGGATCCTGACAGCAAGAGCTCCGAGGAATGCAGATATGAAAGAATCTAAGAACAAACATAAAAAAAAGAAGAAGAGCATAGTAACAGATCAGGAGGTGGGTGCCTACAGCTCTGCCTAATGGTAAGCAAATAATCTCTAATGTCACACAAGATAGCCTTGTGTTTACATGTCATAGGGCTCAGTGAGGTGTCAGTGAGATGCAGAGATGAAACTGAAAGCAGAAAAAAAATCAATTGAGCACATTTAGTAAGATAAATATAACAAATGAGGATAAAGCTCTAGAAATGAATCAAAAGAAGTGGAATCATGGCAGATAAAATCATAAGTAAATAAGTAAGTAAATGACCTGATATTTGAGCATCTATAGATAAACAATGTAAAGAACATATAAGTAAAGACATGCACTAAAAGAGATACAGCTCTCAGAACACATTTGCAAATGCACACAGACAATTTGACAGGCTACAGGGGATTCTGGGCGTACAACAGGCCACTAACACAGGTGCAAGAGACAGCACATATCTCACATGCCCACAGTTGCAACACTATGGCTCTGTGTCCTACCTTATAGCAGCACAATGGGATAAGATGACTGCAGGAGTAATGAGGTCAGTGAAAAAGCAAGTGTTGACTGATATGCATCACACATAGCCTCCCTTATCCACAGATGCATGTCTGTCTGGAACCAAAAGAATGGCAATGCCAGAGAATTTTGCCGCACAGGAGACTGAGGTAATACTGCAGACCTTACACACAACAGAAGGCACGTGTTTTCCAAGGGTAAAACAGACAAGAACTTCTAGGACTAGGTGTGGTAGAGGTTGATACAGAACATCAAAAGAGTAGGTGACCATAACAGGCAGATAGTTAAGATAAATCACTGAATCACTCATATGTTCCTGAATGCCAAGACCAAGGCCCAGGAAAGAGCAAGGGACAGGATGACCATGGGGATGGGGACTGCAGGACATTCTGCACCATGGTTAGAGTGCTAACAAATATAGTGAACTGGAGCAGATACACCTGTTGAAGGCAGTGGGTCCCACTTATTATTCATTAGCACATCAATACAACTGTGGGGAACTGACCACCATGGTCATGCTAACAGACAACTGCATACTGCAGTTGATCTCAACAAATTAACACGGATGGCATACACCATTCAGTGGAGGGCCACAATCTCCACTCTATCAAAGCTTGCCTCCATCCCTAGTTTTATATATATATATATATATATATATATATATATATATATATATATATATATATATATATATATATATATATACTCTTTTAGATGAAGCTGAAAGTTATCTGGCTACTCGTAGCCTCTGATCCTGGTTATGGGCAGTCTATTAGACACTGAAAAGTTTCTGCTTTGTTTATTCAAAAGCTAAGTCAATGTCCACATAACTTCCCAAATCCTGAACAACTGCTTCAAGTCCTAGGGGTGTATTGTCAGTGTGGTAGTTCCCGGTGATAGATGACTTCCCAAAAGATAAAGTAGTGCATTTTTTGGTATGTAGTTTCAGACCATGATTTTGAGTTATTTATTTGAGACATATTTGAGAAATCCCAATCCCTCAGAGCCACATGCTCCAGGGATCTAAACCTTGTCATCACAATAAACAAAATATGCTGGAGGAATAGGTTCCTGACCCAGAGACTCCACAGACTCTGGAATAGACTGCCCATACATGTCAAGCAGAGCGCCTCTTTGGCCGTCTTCAAAAGGAACCTTGATGATTGGATGGGAGAAAGGAAATTCACCCCGGGGATCACGTCAGTCGCCCTGCTAGAAAGGGGTCCAGGGAAGTAAATAGTGTGAGAAGAAATAGCCAGGGGACTGTTATGGCTAGGCTTGTATAGGTCCTAGGGCCGATAGCCTAGTACCAACCTATGAACCTATGAACCTATGACTGCTGCTTGCTTGCTTCCACTGTTACCTCTTCTCCACCAGGCAATCCATTCATCATCCTGTAGTTCAGTGTTGGCTCAGTCCCATGTAACCGTAATGATTAACACTGCCCATCTGCAGCATATCAGATGCTATCATTCTGTGGGAGCAATCCGGTGGAGGCTATTGTGGCATTCTCACACATCTACTTGACATGCTACACCATCCCCTGGACTAGCTTGCATGACACTTGATACTGAAAAACTGCATGGTAATCCAGCCAGTGTTCCACCCTGGAAAAAACATCCTATCACTGGAGGGTGTGATTCTTGACATTAACAACCCCCCCTTGCCATGTCCAAAGCTACTGCAGATATCAGCCATGATTCCTTCACCTACGACAGTATTGTTGTCCACTGTCACTGTGCCTCACATCTGTGCAAATGATGATAACTATAGCTGCACACCACTTGGTAATGTCTATTAAACACTATGAGCTGTCATGAGACTATAATGCATAGCCTGAGTGTGTTAATGCATGCATCAATTTTATTATGTGCTTTTGTTGTCATAGCTCTAGAATTATGGACCAAACACCATCTGTTTGCCAGTGCCATGATGTACTCATGGCTTCTGCAACTGGTTCCTCTGATGACTTCATCCAGCTCCTCCCCACACATATGTCAGGAATTGCTATGAGTTCTCTTGTAACAGTTATATAGCATCATGCTATATAGCATGTCAAAAAACACAAATGCCTTCTTTTAGTTCTCTTGCGCATACTGCAGTGTACCACCAGATATATCCATGCATGAGAAGTAGGTTGCATACATGTTCAGCAATGTTCCATGTCTGAGACAGTATCATGTTGTTCTGCATTTCTACAGCTCCTTCATATAGTGCCTGTTATATCAGCTGGAGGTGCTTCCACTCCATCAACTTCCCAGTGGCATACAGTATGCCTATGTGACATACAGGCAGTTCTCAAGATTCCCATAGGTGGCACATGTGCAACCCACACCAGTATTTTCTGTAGTGTGACTTTCCTCAGGGTAACATAATTGGTAGGTGCATACATTGCGAACCATAGAGGCCAGGAAGGCATACTTCTCAACATCTTAGCACAAGAAATCTGGGAAAAGTCTAAAATAATGCAGGGACAAAGGCCAGAAAATAGACAGATTTTAAATAATGCCCTTATAAATTTAGAAAGTTGCTAGAATAACAGGATTTGTGTTTTTTTAAATTTCTCCAAATCTTTTGGGTTTCTAATACCATGACGGGAATGGACCGTATTCATAAGTCAAAGTACAATTAAAGTTTATGACATTAGTATTGTTTCATTCTTTGATGGCAGCCAAAAGTGCTCTTCGCAGCACTCGCAATGTGCCCAGTAATGACTCCTTCTGCAATTTGTACGGGGTTACATGAATTGGTAACATATCTAAATACAATTGTATATTCTTTTTTATAAGACCCGTTGCTCCTACTACTATTGGAACTGTCTGGGTATCTTTCTTCCACATGGCTCTTGTTTCTGCCTGCAGATCCAGGCTTGTTATGACTTTGTGTCTGTCTGTACACAAGACACTGTAGTCACTGGGTGTCATGATTTCAGTGATTAATGCTACTTTTGCCTTCTTTTCTTGGACCACTATATCCAGTTTTCTAGCATCAATTTTTTGAACTGTTGGTAATGGGTGATCCCGTGTGAAATAAACTTCATCATTTTCTATGATTCTTTGTGGTTCACACTTCCAGTTTTTTTCAACCACTTTGATACCATATTATTTGCACAATCTCCAGTGTAACAGTCTCACCACATTATTATGTGTTTCAGTATAAGTCCTTCTGCCATTAATGTGTCACAACCAACAACAAGATGTGTGACTGTTTCCAATTTGGTTTTACAAAACCTACATTTATCTGTTTCTCCCATATGTTCAATGGACTTTCTAAACCAGCATGTATGTAGCCCACTATCTTGGGCTGCCAATATTAACCTTTCATTTCTTGGTCTGAATTTGCCTCTCCTTAACCATTCCTGCATTCATTCTTGATCGACATGAGGCTCTTCCAGAAGTTTTCTATACCTGCAACTATATTTATGTTTTTTGCACATTTCTTCCCTTCTCATCTAGTCCTTCACCGTATATTCTTTCTTTTGTTTTTTGACACATTCAGTTGCTGCCTAGTTTTTATCCAATTCTGGTTTGATTTCCATTCCTACTTGACATCGATATGGTTCTGCTAAATTAAGCAGAGACATCATCTTAGATTTATTCTTCTCATGTTTCAAAAGTTTCACTACACTTGGATCTTGTGAGGTCAGTAGATATGTGTGGAGTCCCACAATTACAGATCTATACATGTAATAAATTTCAAGGAGGCCCAACCCTCCTTTGGAATGGGGAATATATAATCTTGGTCTACACTGATTTTTATAAATCATTTGGTGAGCATGAAGCATCCTTCTTGTTTAAATATCCAATCTATCCAACACTTTTTGGGGCCAGTCAATCACTCCAAAACTATAAGTTAGGACAGGAAGAGCAAATTGATTTATGGCTTGGAGCTTGTTCCTAGATGTCAATGCTGATCTCAGGATTAATTTAAGTCTTCTAAAGTGCTCCTTAGTGAGTTTTATTCACATTCGTTCATGTTTTATTGCTGATCCTTCATCAGTTCCCAAATATTTATGCACTCCCACTTGCTCAAGTTATGTTATATCACATTCTTGTCCCAAACTGATGTTTTCCTGGTGCTGCAGTTTTCCTTTTCCTTTTTTTGTGCAACCCACAACAGTATTTTCTGTAGTGTGACTTTCCTCAGGGTAACATAGCTGGTAGGTCCCCATAGAGGCCAGGAAGGCATACTTCTTAACATCTTAGCACAAGAAATCTGGGAAAAGTCTGAAATAATGCAGGGACAAAAGACCAAAAATAGACAGATTGTAAATAATGCCCTTATAAACTTAGAAAGTTGCTAGAATAACAGGATTAGTGTTAGTATGCATTTTCGGATGTCTATGAAGTTTGAAGCTCAAATGTATGTCTTTATTCAGTGATTTCAATCCTCAATGATTTGCTAGAAAACCATAAATTTTAAGAGGACCAAACCAACAATATGAAGTGAAAATCTGAATAATCTGTGCAAATCTATGACTGTAGGTAGAAAAGCACTCATAAAGGCATTCTGTGTTGTATGTTGAAGGTGGTGCTGAGTATTCCTTGGAGCCATGGCTGACGAACCCTATCTTGTTTTAATATTCAATCTAGCCAACACTTTTTGGGGCCAGTCAATCACTCCAAAACTATAAGTTAGGACAGGAAGAGCAAATTGATTTATAGCTTGAATCTTGTTCCTAGACACCAATGCTGTTTTCAGGATTAATTTAAGTCTTTTAAAGTACTCCTTACTGAGCTTTATTCTCATTTGTTCATGTTTTATTGCTGATCCTTCATCAATTCCCAAGTATTTATACACTCCCTCTTGCTCAAGTTCTTTTATATCACATTCTTTCTTGTCCCAAACTGATGTTTTCCTGGTGCTGCAGTTTTCCTTTTTTAAAGGTTGCTTTTGCACATTTATCAAGACCAAATGACATTCCAATATCATCTGAAAAAGTTTTGACAATTTGCATCTGTGCTTTCAGTTCCTCATCTGATAAGCTATACAGTTTTAAATCATCGGCAAAAAGAAGATGAGAAGTCATTAGACTTTGTTGTTTTCTAGAAGCCAAATTGTAGCCATGGCCTAAGCTGTTAAGTAAACAGCTTAATGGATTAATGGCAAGGCAGAATAGCAACAGTGACAGAGAGTCACTCTGGAATATCCCCCTTTGAATTTGTATTCCTGGGATAATAATCTGTCCTTTATCATGGCTTAATTGCAAAGTGGTCTGCCAGTGTTTCATGGTTATTGTAAAGTAGTCAAACAGTGTAGAGTGTGTCTTATACGTTTTCAAGCACTCTTTTATCCATGAATGTGGGATACTATCAAATGATTTTTTGTAGTCAATCCATGCCATACTTAGATTCTTCCCTTTCTTATAGTTCTCTACTATAACTTTAACAACAAATGATCCTTTGTTCGTGTTGACTTTCTTTTATTGCCCTTTTGTTCTACTGCCATAATTGAGTTTTCTTCTAAATGACTATAAACTCTGTCAGTGTCAATTCCCGTGTATAGTTTATACGTCGTTGGAAGACAAGTTATTGGTCTATAATTTCTAAGGTAGCTTGCAGGTTCACTCTTAAGTAAGAGCATTGTTTTTCCTCTTGTTAACCAGCGTGGTGTGTTCGGGGTGTGCATATAAATAGTTCTTACTCATGGCTAAATCCTTGTGCAAACATGTTAATACTTTAAGCCAAAAGTTAGGTACTGCATCTGGGCCTGGGGTTTTCCAGTTAGAGGCTTTTCTCAACTTTGTTTCAATCTCTCTGGCTTTTATTTCATCCCATTTCATATCTTGTACATTTACACTTATTATTCTTTTTTTTTACTTCTTCTATCCATTTAGCATCTTTAAGATGTTCCACAGGATCTTCATAGAAACTTCTCCAAAATGTATCTACTTCTTCTTTTTTTGGCGGTCTTTCAATTCCTTTTACCTTATTCCCCAATTCTCTATAAAACTTTTTGGGTCGTCAATAAATTGCTTATTTTATGCTTTTCCCTTATATTTATATTTGTATCTTCTAAGTCTTTCTGCCTATTTTGAAATTTTTAGTGTATCTCCAATAGTGCATAATAGATCCTGGTCTGTTCTAATACTGCACATTGCTTTTATCACATCTATCTAACTTAGTATTTTTGTTGATATATTTCCTCTTCTATAATCTTTTAACTGTATTATGTGAGTCATACTATGTGACTAAAACCTACTTAAATGGCTATCACTTATACTGAAACTGCAATCTATATATAAAAATGAATAAAACGATAAGGCTAAGTGGCATGGGCATATCTATGGCAATCACCCCTTCAATATTAATGACAATTCCAAAGTTATTACCTCTCAAGGTATGGTACATAATTTCATAAACCTAAGGGAACATAAGTACATAAATACCATTTAAAGCACTATAACTCTTTTTCTTGTCTTAACAAGAGCTGAAATTCAGAACAATGCACTTTTATTCTGATGAATTCAAGGAAATACCAGCAAGGAAATCCATCATCTGCAAACTAAACTGATCCTATGTTAAGACATAATGATCTAAACAAAGCAACTGTCACTCAAAGTTGATTAGTAATAAAACAAAAGGCTAAACCAGAACAACAACAAATTTGCTCTGTATATGTTTGCCTTATAAAGAAGAAAAAGCAACAAATAAAAATTAGGAATAAAAGCTTAAATACAATCACAATGTGAGATTTATAGAATCAATTTTGGCAATGCCAAGAACCATTTATAGGATGAATGGAAAAACTAGTATTTGACAAACATCCAAGTCAAAGGATCTAGAAATAATGAAATAAGCAGAATTTTAAGTAGAAATGACAAATGATATTATGTGTAAAGAACTTCCTGTGACCATTGTAAAAGAAGATTGCAAAAGAAGACTTTCTATATAAATAACAAAAGAAATCAAAGTATCTGATCAGTAAATGTGCAAGATTCATGGTGAGGAGCTGATAGAGGATGGGGAACAAAATCTCAGAAGGTAGAATGTGATTGTGAAAGCAGGATGAAGACTCTGTCCATTGAAGGCAGTATGTAAGAGACTTGTATTGGTCAGCAGGGGAAGCTGGTCAAAAGTCAGACAATGTGTACAAGCAATATATGTGTATCACCCTCGTTTCAACAAGGGTCAGCAAAGGTGCTGTTGTTGGTGATTCCCAATTTTTATAGTACTACTTTTAGGACCTTTGCTAAGTGGCCACATTGTTTTTCAACAGAAATCCTTGAAAACTGGCACATTAAGCAGCAGACAAGAGAGATTGCCTTGCCTTACACATCAATACTAAGTAAATACTGGTTCACTTTTCAAAGTGATGTACATGAACGTATACATGCCTTTCAACAACAAGATACCGAGAATCACAGCTAGGCACCAGGAGGTAATGACAAGACTCTTAGAAAAAGATATAGGACAGATGCACATTTGAGCAGAAAGAATAAGAAAAAGACCACATATGAATTTTGATCTAGAGTTCGATATTCATCTTACTGAAGCTAAGCACTGAATGTTAAAATCAGAACTTGTTAGACAGAGAAATGTGAATAGAAAAACGCAGAGAGGAGTGTAGATTCTTCTTTGTCTTTCTTTTCTATTATTCTCTAACTCTTTCCTTTTAAGTCTTGTTTTCCATTTCTTCCACTACCTCCTCTTTTATCTTCTATCCTGTCTATACACACCGTCACATTTTTCTCATACATATTCTATACACATCTTTCAACTATACCCATCACTTCCGCTTGTTAATATGTTAACTGCCCTTTTCATCCTTCATTACATTCATGTTTTCTCTCATTAAATCTCAATTTCTTACCCAAAAATAGTGAAACTTTTTCTTTTCTCCGTTTCAAATAATATTTTGTCTAAATATCATTCTTTCTATTTTTCTTTATTATATTCAACAAATAGCAAGTCCGTGGAAACCTGGAACCAGATGCAAACTTCACAAATAAAAATAAAAAAATCCAGCTGTCTGCAACCAATCCAAGAAAAATTTTTAATAATCCACTGAACTATAAACATAAAACATATAAGGTTAAGCGTGTTTGTCTGAAATTAAGGACATCATCAGAACTGTAAATTAAAACAGTGTGCTCAATTAAAACCTATCAAAATGACACATCTATGCAGGTGACCAATCACAATACAGCTTATGAAAATTCCATGAAAATCTTAAACAACAAGCATCCTGTAACATCAGTGAACTAGTACAAGTTGTACGAAAAGAAAATCAAGAAAATACTAAATACAATGCTAAAAATTAGTAAGAAAATAGTAAAAAACAAAGTGAATAGGAAAGAACAGTAAACTTTTAGTCAGTTCACACTAGGGAGGCTTGTCTCTTCAATTCACTGACAATAGAAACATTGTCATTGATCCCAGGACACTTGGTAGCACTGAGCTTTAATTGCCAATGCAGCTTACATTGTAGTAATCTGTTTTTCGAGTCCCCTGAAAATGTATCCATTTTCACTTGTTCAATAACTGAAAAAACAAAATGTTGAAACCCAATACAATTTGAGGAGTGCCTACCAAGCACATTACTAAAATTTGCATGATGTATACAGTAATTATGGTGATAGATCCTCCTGTTCAGTGCATTGTTCATTTTTCCTATATAGAAAGCAGAACATTGTACACATCGGGCCATATACACAACCCGCTCCGTGATAAAGGAAAATATCCCCCCTTCCATAGTTTCTTTCATTATAATGTCAAATGCCATCCCAGCATATTGGGTCACAATATAGCGGCACTGTGAACAGCTACCACATTTAATTGCAACTGGGAAGACCGTCTTATGACTCTACAGCAAATTCTTAATATTGGGTTTGTTCTTATATACGAAGGTAGGGCTCCCATTCCCCCAGGGTTTTGGTGCTGTCATGACATAAAAAATATCCCAATTTTTTTCAGTAATTTGCTCAATATCTTTATTATCCAAAGTGTAATGAAGCACCATACTATTCTGTCCCAAAGACTGAAGGGGGAGTCTAAACTTCCTATTCTCCATGAGTCCTGTTCTGATAATGAGAGCATATTGGCCAATCTGCTCATGTAGTATTTGTAACTGTGCCAGGGGATATCCATGGTCAAGAAATATTTTTTTTTCAAAATCTGAAACTCATTTAAACAAGTTTAATTATCAGATGTTAATCTGGAAATTCTTATCAGTTGACTTTTAACAATACCTTTCTTTTGATGTTGTGAATGACAACCGGTGTAAAAAAAAGGAAATGCAATAAGTGGGTTTCCTGTATATTCTTGTACTGAAACCCCCTTCTGAATATCTTGAACGTTGCACATCCAGGTAGTTGACATGTTCATCATTGATGTAATATGTAAACTTCAGAAAATAAGTAGCCATTTCCAACTGTGCCATAAAATCCCTGAATTGTATCTCGATATCTTGTCAAATAAACAAAAGATCTTCTGGGTATCTAATATAACCTAGACATTGCCCAAAAACTGATACTTTAAAAAATGTGTCCAGTTCCCATTTAAGTTTGACTCCATTGGTAAACATGGGGGCAAATGTTGCCCCCATAGCAACACCTAGTTGCTATTTAAAATATTCACCATTCAACAAGAAATTATTGCTCAATACAATTTCCATAAAGTCCTGAGTTAAGGCCACATCACCTGCAGATACCTGACCAAACTTATTGGCCATCTCCCTGAATCAAATCAGGCTGTCTTCATGAGTGATCACTGACAATAAATCCTGCACATCGCATGTGCCTAAAATAAACTGTTTGTTTGCATCTATAGCACAAAGTTTATCAAGCAGGTCCCAAGAATCACTTATGATGTCAGAAAATGGAAAGAACATGTTTTTAATTTGCAGTCTAGAAATCTGACCAATGGTTCCATAACAGACCCTCATGCCTTTAAGATGGGTCTCAGGGGAGTGTCATAAATGTTGGAATGAATTTTGGGGATGCCAAAAATTTTTTGGACAATTGGATGAGGCACCCTTAAATATTCATACAATCTGTGAAATATCATTGAACAAAAGTAACTCATCTAGGGCTAATTTAATTGCTCTATAAGCAATAGTGATTTAATTAATCAAAACTGTAAAATAAACTTCATTATCTGCCAAATGATTGCACATATGGCCAGAATAATCATGTCCATAATGATAAGACCACCTCCCCTTATCAGGCTTCATGCACATTAGGTTAGCATCGGAGGTGATCTGATCTAGTGCAGAATTTCCCTATCTCTCACCGACAGGTTAAAAAAGGTGTAGCAACCCTTTTTACCTAAAAGCTCCCATATTTCCTTCTCATATAGTCTTTCAAATATGTTAACCACAGGATTCAGGGGAGAGTTCGCTAAACTCTTTCTCTTCAACACATTCATGCCCATCTTACTGTACTCATTAAACAAGATATGGAAATTCAGTTTTCTAGCAAATAATTTAAGATTGAGCAATGTTTCTTCTATTCTAGCCTGCTAGAGGGAATAAACTTAAAGCCCTTCAAAAATAACCAGTGATGATCAGGTTTGATACTAATATCACTGAAATTGTATATTTTAAAGTAAAAAAAGAAGTTATATTAACTGTGCTACCTGGACAACCCAGTCCAAAATTCACCAGTTGAAATAGCTCCTTTTGTTCTAGTGGCTGGTCTAGTTGTTGTTCCAAAAGGCAAAGACAAACTAGTAAAACAAACAGTGAATCCAAACCAACGCCAGTAGACCTCTAAACCTTTAAAAGTAAAGTTTAATCAAGCTGAAGTGTGTTTAATTCCATACACTTTTCGTCAGAGCCCAAGCTCCAACTTCTTCAGAGAAATTTCAAACAATGGTATAACAAATGCAGCGTCAATAAATAAACTCTGTGTAATTAAATCCAGTTAATTAATCAATCAATTAAGTTTAAAATATTTAGATTATTTATTTATTTATGTTATCTTATTTAATTTTTTCCAATGTATTTCTAATATTGTTTTTCATAGGAATACACATATGTGCATTATTTGTTAAAAACATCTTATGAATTGTTGCTTACTAATAATTTTAGGAGCGTGTTTGTGCTTTTAAATTTCAAAATTTTAAACTTAATTGATTGATTGATTAACTGGATTTAATTACACAGAGTTTATTTATTGACGCTGCATTTGTTATACCATTGTTTGAAATTTCTCTGAAGAAGTTGGAGCTTGAGCTCTGACGAAAAGTGTACGGAATTAAACGCACTTCAGATTGATTAAACTTTACTTTTAAAGGTTTAGAGGTCTACTGGTGTTGGTTTGGATTCACTGTTCGTTTTACTAGTTGTTGTTCCTCTGTTTCTTTCTGATCATCCTGCAGGTACTGTTCACTCTTTGTCGTAAACCTGCCAGCTTGTTCACTATCTCAGTTGAAACTCTCCTAAAGGGACCTCCCCAGTCACATCTTCTTGATGATTGTCAATAGGGTGTGAAATAACCTGAACAGACCCAGGAGTAGGTCCATGAAACATGCCCGATGGGATAGGGTGTACTGCCTTATTATGATAACCAGCATCTCACCAACTTTTTATCCTTGCAGCATTTAAGCTGTATTAACTTATTTTCTGTCACCTCAAAAACCTTATTGAAATGAGACCTACATTTAGAAAAATTCAAGTCTGCAGTGATGGATTCCACTAATTTAGTAATATCGTCCTTAAACTTGTTCATTCACCTCTCATTCTCTTTCACGATCATACAGGTGAATTCCAACCCAATTTGATCAAAGAATTCAAGGAGCTCTGAATGAAACAAACTATTGTGTTCCACCCTCTGAGGAAATTTATAATTTCTCAGACCTTTAGGGACATGTCCCCTCCTGTCACTTTCAGTGAGAAAGGTCTTGCCCAATTGCAATGACTTGAAATTATACAGATTCTTTTGCAAGTCTAAAGTTTGCTCATGCAGTGTCAAATAATGCCCCTCATTGGTTTGTACATAATTTCTCACATTAATAGGATCAACAGCATCCAACCATCTATGCACTTCTGAGGTGGAGGAAAAATCATTAAAAGTCATTAAAAAGTTTTATGCCTCTGTAGAACAACCAGAAGTACCTGCTGTATGACAAAATCTCGAGGGAGGGATCCTACTATTACTAGACTTATCATTACCGTTGCTGTGGTGATACTGTGTTAACACTTGCATGAGTTGTTCAATAAACAAAGTAAGATTTTTTGGTTCTATCATAGCAGAAGATTGGAACCCATCATATAAAATGTTTTGGGAATTAGGAGCTGACATATCAGGGAACCAAGAACAAAAAGCATAACAAATAACAAGTTTGATGCTGCCAAGTGGCCTGGGATTAATGACAATGTTTCTATCATCAGTGAATTGAAGAGACAAGCCTCCCTAGTGTGAACTGACTAAAAGTTTATTGCTCATTCCTATTCACTTTATTGTTTTTTACTAATGTTGTACTGATTTTTAGCATTGTATTTAGTACTTTCTTGATTTTATTTTCATACAATTTATATTAGTCCATTGATTTTATAGGATACTTCTTCTTTAAGATTTTCCCAGAATTTTCATAAGCTGCATTGTGATTGGTCATCTGCGTAGGTGTGTCATTTTGCTAAGTTTTAATTGAGCACACTGTTTTTAATTTATGGTTTTGATGATGTCCTTATTTTGGATGTAAGCACTTAACAGTATATGTTTTACATTTATAGTTAAGTGGTTTATTAAAAGTTTTCCTTGGACTGGTCTTTGACAGCTGGATTTTTTTATTTTTCTTTATTATATTGATTTAATATCTTTTTTCTTCTCCTTTCTCAATTGTTCTTTCACAATTTTTTTTTTGCCTATTATATATCATCTTTTTCTCCTTCCATTGCATGCTCTCTCTCTCTCTCTCTCTCTCTCTACTTTTAAGTATTTTTTAAACTTTTCTTTATACACTATCCATAACTTTGTCAAACAGCCATAAAGGACTTCATTGCCATATGACCATCCCTCAGATACGCTATTTCTTTTTTAAGACATTCAATTCCTGCCATTTTTCCTATCAGTTTTTTTAACCCTTTTCCTTCTTTTATTATATTTTTGTTTGATCCTATTATTGCCCATACAACCCTTTGATATGAAAACTTTGTTTCTCTAATTTCATATTTTCTTTCATGTCATCTGTAAAACAATATAGTCAATCTCTGTTCACCTCTTAAAAGTATATGCACTCCATTTACCTATTATTAACCTACCATTACTTATAATCTCTCTCTGCATTTTTACATCTTGTGCTAGTTTAATTTTTACCTTTCTTAAATTACAGTTTAAGTCTCCCACCAACATAATATTTACTATCACATAATTTTGAATTTCCTCAAATGTTTTTCTCTTATTTACATTTCTTTAGAGTAGTAGTTTTGTATGTATACACATCTTCTACCCTATCTTACATCACACACTAAAACTCTCCCTGCTACCATCACCATCATTATAGCTAACATTTTAAGCCTTCATTGTTTTAGTAATGCTGCAATACTTGAACATGTATCACTCGCTATAGTCCACACCAGTTTTCTTTTCCACATCATCTCAAATTCCACTCTTTTCCTTTTATCTGTATATATTATGTCAACTAAACAAATTATCTCTGCATCTATTTTTTACAATATTCAGACACCATTGTTCTTTTAACATCACTGTTCATAATATTAACATTCAGTGATGCTATACTTATGTTAATCTTTTTCCCTTTTTTTTTTTTGTATGGATTTTTTAAGTTCATCTTTTGGCCTCCATTTTCTCATTGGCACCCTTCCCCGAGTTGAATCTTCTGTCTTTTTTGTTTAACTCCAAGCTCATATCTCCCTCTTATTTCCTTGTCTCTAATACCCAAAATCTATTTTCCATCTCTATATATTTTTCTTTTTCGTGTATTAGTTTGTGGACTTCATGTAGTGCATCTTTTTGTATATTTGTTCCTTGTACTTCCTCATCTTCATCCCAACCCCCATCCTTTTATCATTTACTCCCAGCCTTTCTTGAGTCAAATCTTGTTTTTCTCCCTCATTTTCCTCACCTTGTCTGTCTTCATTAATTTGTAGACAATCAAACCAAAAAAATACCCCTCACTTCTCCATTTCCTATAATATGGTTTACAGTTCATAGGATCACAGGAGCTTACTAGGCTAATGGTCTCAGGGCCCTTACAAGCCTAGCCAACTTGAACCCATGTTCCCAAGGGTGCCTGGTTCAAGCAGATGCTAAAATCTGCACCTAATTGTCTCTGTCCAAGAGGGACAAAGGTGGAACACCCAGAGTAAATTTCCGGTTACCCATCAAATCATCCAAATTGTGTTTAAATACAGCCAACAAGGGGCTTTGTTTAACATGAATAGGAAGCTTGTTCCAAAGGTTTTTTTCTAGCATGTTCAAACTTCCCACACTGCCCACACCTTCTTTTTTCACAACCTTGGATTAAATGTTATTGATCCCCACAGAAAAAATAATGCTTTTGGCTTCCCCCAGTACTTCACACTTCCTTTTTTCTCCATTTATTACTATCACATTAGGTACAAGATGTAAAGTATTATTTTGTGTTTTTAAAATTACATAAACTTCCCATCTCCTAGTCCATACTATTCTGTCATCCACAAATTTGCAATATCATGCACACCCTGATATAATCTTATTTGAACACTTTTAATTCATTCTCTTCTATCTCAATTGTTCTAAAATGTAATAAATAGTTTTCTTTTTAACTGTACATTTACATTTTTATAAATATAGTCCTTCCAAGAGATATGTTACTTCTCCTTTCACATTCATTGGCAATTTTTTCTGCTAATGCAAATGACTCAAATATATATTTCGCAGAAAGGGTCAGTCCCCATATGTATTAATTCCCTAAATATCAAACTGAATACTAATGGCATAACAACATCATCTACAACACAGTACTTGTTTGCTTGCTGTTCATTCTTTGCTTTTAACCTCACATTAAGGCCTTTTCCTCCAGCTCTCAACAGCTGTAACATGCATTTTCTGCATCTGAACACCTCTTTCTTTCTGCAGTCTTTCACTGGAATCTGCTACTGCTGCTGCATAAGTCTTTACTCAGGAAACAGCGCTGTCAGTCTCTTTCTACAACTGTCTGGTCCTTCTTGAAGCCCATCTCAGAGCATCCCTTTAAATTAAGTTATTCCACTGGCCAGACATACTCTCTCTGTATCCACACCATCATTTATAGCATCCTTCAGGCTTTCTAAAATCTCCTCACTGCCAAATATGTTGTCCATTACCATATTTTACTGCATAGCCTCTGATTCTAGTGGTTCTGCTTTTTTCATCATTTTGTAAAATAGGGTCATCCAGACCCCCCGCCCATGTCACAATATTCACCTCTAAAACAAATTTTTCTACTGAATTATATTATCCTTTTTCGCCTTCTCCAGATCATCTCCACTCACAGCCTTCATCTTGAATTCTGTGGTCACCAGCAGCGGCCTCTGGTGCCACCAAGTGATCACCTCACAAAGAGTGGTGTTCCTTTATTAAATACATTATCAACAGTATTTACAGTATTTACATTATTTACATATTATACACTATATACAACGTATAATCATTTCCAAAGAATTTTCCATTATTTACATAACTTCATATATGCATTTCTTTTTACATGCATCCATTTTATGTCTCCACCCTTTTCCCTCATAGACAAACTCCTATTTTTGTAACATTTCTGCTAATATCCATTTTCTATTAAACTTTATTTAATTCATTTTTTACAGATTTTTGTTGTCTGAAAAAGTACTGACATTGTTCTATACGAAAGCGCTAACTTTCATATTAAATTTCAGTGAGTTTTTGAGTGAGTCTTGCCTTGACATTTTTGTTTGTTTAATAGTTTTTGGTTTTGGTTATCATTTTGCTAAGTCTGTCAGTGTGTTTATGGCAATGGATAATGACTACAGCTCACCACCCCTTTTTTCTGGGGAGACATCCATGGTGGATAACAGCACTGAGATAGGAAGACTAACTTGTTTAGTCAATATTTTGACGCAAAAAGTGAAGGATTTGGCTTCAACAGTAGGGAGACGTATTGTCTCTCCCAACAACATTCCAGTTTAAAGGACAATTTCTAATTCTCGGAATCCTCCACCTCTAGCAGTCAGTGGTACTAATGGTCTACTTCATGGAGCAGAGAATTTCAATGTGAATTTGGGTGCGAATACAGTTTCTAATGGGGGACTCGTGTTAAATGGGAACAACCCGAATGGGAGTTCCAACCCACATGACCATTTATTACACCCTAATTACGGGGATGCCTTAGTAAGTGAACAGACTCTCAGGGATTGGTTACAACCCTTACAAAAGTTGGACTTTGCAACCACACCATTAAATGTCATTAATAACAACTTTCCTGTTACCAACAATATTACTGCAAACTTAAAAAATCCTTGACACTAAATCCTTTAAATTAAAAAAGTTACAGTTAGAAATAACTTATTTTAGAGAGTGTCTACAATGTAATATTGTTCTAAATGGGTTAAGGTCCTGGCATTGTCCAACTGGACTCATCCCAGACTCTCCCTTTCACAATGAACATATCAATCATTTCAATAAACAGGGCTTGGATTTGTTACAGTGTCTCATAAACCATTATCAAGCCCAAATTGAAGAACTAGAAAAGGACATAAATGCTTTAGATATTTGTATCAAAGATGATTCGGACTTTATTAGATACAAATTTGATTATGCACACATTTTCTCTAGGATTGACATGCATATTAATAAACCCAGAGCTATTAAGATAAAAAAATTGAAATGGGACGAGTCTGAATATGCCAGGGGAGTGGCCTACCTAAAGCATCCTGTTTCTCAGCAATGGGGAGAAGGCAATCAGCCAACCAGTAATTTGGAGGGCGGTGTCGACCACAGGATTCCACTTTGTAATGAGGAGGACATAGCGTCATCCACGCCCACAACTGGGAAAGCACAGGCATCAATGGCAAATGGCCCACAACAAAATGAAAGGCTGAGGAATCGAAATGTACAAGATGGTAACACTAATGCAAGTAGAGGCAACAACCCCTCTTCACATTTTCATGATGGTTACAACCAAGGACAACAGAATCAAGTGTGGAGAGGCAACAGGAGGAAGAACCACCAGAATCAAGGTCAGACCAGGAGACAGCACTAATTTTCCCTTTACAAACAGGTGGGACTCACAATCACCTGAATCACGCGTTGTTAATAATTTAATGGCGGTTTACAACTCCACCAAGGACTTGAAAGTATTTAATTATTCAACATTTTTGGTGGACACTAAGTTGGTGAATATTTTATCAAACTTTTGTACCAGCTAGAAGCTGTGACTTACCAAGAACTTTAATTGACCTAAAGATTTTTGTCCGCAAGTTAAATTTGAAATAATTTTTTGCTGGAAATAGTGTTGGCTCTGATGCAGTAACACAGAAAACATTCAGAGTATCTAGCACTTTTAATCCTTTAGTCCCCCCTACTTTATCTGTGTTTGAACATATGTATGAGTTTGACATTAGAAACTT